>NW_019720703.1:813938-816154 GCF_002891405.2 Cryptotermes secundus
TAGTAATAGCGCTATAGTTCAGTGGATAATTGATAGATGGCAAAAGTTCTGGACGGACCACTATAAAGATGGAACCTAAGAGCTGGATCACCACTGTTGAAAGCTGTCGCTAGGATACGGCTGTTGGAAGCATTGCAAGCTGGAGAAGGCTTAATGTCTAGTGAGTTGTGAACAGTGGAGATCAACGATGGCGCTGTAATTACTTGTAGTTACGATTGGTGTGTATAAGTGGTCAATAAATCAGTTCACTAATCCATACCCCGTCTATGATCACACACAAAATACGTGACAATACGATGCTATATGCACCTAGTGTTCCAAGTTGTGTAGGCTGTAACAGTAAGCGTGTGTATCTGTATGTCTGTTTGTGTGTATGTGTTTTCCTAAGCTCGCAGAGGAAGCAAACTGAAATTTTAGAACGAAGTGGCAATGTCTGTATTTTTATAAGGAAATACATATTTGACACAAAAGGAATGAGATTCGCACACATATGAACCAGCTTACATTTTGTCAAAGGCCTTGCCATAGATCAGGCGGTTAGTCATCGGCTTCCCACAGCGGCGGCCCGGGTTCGAACCCAGGTCGGATCATGTGGGATTTGTGGTGGACAAAGTGGCACTGGGTCAGGTTTTCTCCGAGTACTTCGGTTTCTCCTGCCAATTCTCATCCTCTGGCTGCTCCACACTCATCGCCTATCATCCTGGGCTGGTACAATAAGGCAGTTACTGGCAGACTTACCAAGTTAACTCAGTCTCACCCCACCCCAAGAAACTAAAAAAAAAATCTAAAAATATTTTGTCAAATTAACACCCTAGTTCGACAGGAATTTGTATACTGTTTGTTTTATTTTAGTTGTTTATATATTTATTAAGCCGGTCACATTAACCGCGCGGTCTAAGGAATGAAATATTTTCGCTCGCTCGGACGCTGGGATCGTGGGTTCGAATCCCTCTCAAGGCATGGATGTTTGATTTGTGTATGCGTTTATTCTGTGCTTGTGTTATCCTATGTTTAAGTAGAGGCCTTAAGATGGGCTGATCACTCGCCCAAGGAGTCCTACCGTCTGTGAAAAATGATTACGGAACTGAATAAGAGGCCTGGGCCCTGAATGGGCTGGAAGAGTCACTGTAAAATATATACGTATATTTATTAATGCCTCATATTCAGTTAGATTTTTGAGTAGTTCAATATTGTATACTTTTAATAATGGGAAAACTGAGTAATGAATTGAAAAAAGTGTCAAACAAAGTTGTCGTGGCCTACCATGAGATATTATCCCAGTGTTTGTATCGAGGGATTGAGGAAGTTTATGTAGATCCTCATTCGTGATAGTCACTCTTAGACACGAGTTGTGAACCCAAAACCTGAGAAATAGAAAGCAGGAATGTTATATATTCTACCGCGAAAGGTACTTACTTGTTTACGGTATATTTTTTTAAATGCAATTCTCGTATTTTTCCCTTGTAACAATCATCTTAAAGAGTGTCGCAGAAAATGAAGGTCTTTGTGAATAATGCCTAGTGTACACAAAAGAAAACTAAAATGTCTGAATATTCGTGTCTCTTCTTCTCAGTAATATCAGTTTAGGCATATTTCCGGCTTCTACATCACAAACGGAAGCTCAGAACTGATACCTGATAATTCCGCTCGTTAGGCCTTGCAGGGAAACGAAATGGCTGCCTTCGTTGTGCGGCTAATCCTCCTCCCTCCATCTGGTGGCACAGTAATTGCGAGGAGCGTCTCTGTCCAAAGCAAATACTTCAACTTAAATCAATATCCTTTCGCTTTTTTTTTTCGCAGAAGAAAATGGGAGTCGCCTGAAGTGAAAGGAAAATATTGACTTGCTACTTCACAACAACAACCTCCCCGTTCTAAATTTTATTTGTGATAAGAAGAGACAACATTATCTGTACTTTATATCAGTTTTCAGTAGGACCCACAAAACACTGGAGATACTGGACTGATAAGACATGTTTGATCACAATTCTTTATTGGGATCCGTCGTAACACAACAATGAAATGGTCTAGGTCAACATCACCTTGGCTATATATTTCGGCTTTTAAAGCCATCAGCAGGCAAATACATGGTTACTGCACTCACACGCTATTGAACTGCATTTCAATGTGACGATGGAGCTGGTTACTTGACAACTGTGTTACACTATAACAATACAAGGTTACTGCACTCACACGCTATTGAACTGCATTTCAATGTG
>NW_019720703.1:817902-829612 GCF_002891405.2 Cryptotermes secundus
GGCATGTATGTTTGCGTGCGTTTTTCTGTGTTTGTCTACAGGTAGAGGCCTTGCGACGAGCTGATCACTCGCCCAAGGAGTCCTACCGTATGTGTAAGATCTAGTAAACCGAAGTGAAACAGAGAGTTTCATGGAGGTAGGCCTAGCCCAAATTGGGGCTGTAGCGCCACAGGGAAAAAAAATACTTTGTCATGTCTAGCCAACGCCCAAAACACGCGCACGAAACAATAGAAATGGATTGCAATATATTGCGAGGCAACGGCAACAGTCTGTGTTTTTCGTGGGGTTCGTGCAGAGTGGTAGAAGAGAGTCGAGTTCCGAAACTGGCAGTTGTAGAAATACAGAATAAGAACAAGAAGGGAGGGCGTCCTAGTGATCTGTGAAATGGGTAGATTAATAACGATAGCGCTATTCGATTATGATTAAGAGAGATTTTTTTCTAGTGAGGTGGGACTAAGTCCCTTGTACTGCGGCCACACCAGCCCCAGATGATAGGTGAGGGTGAGTGTGGAGCAATTGGTGGAAAGAAGATTGGCAGGGGAAACTGAAGTACTCCTTTGATCTCCCAGAATATTTTCATGTAATTCGTTTTTCTAGGTTCTCATTATCTCAGAGTATAGAGCGCCGAATGTTAGAGTGATTTGTGAATAATTAATTGGAAAATATTTGCAAGGAATCGGGCATGGCCTAATAGACGTACTATCCTAACATTTGCCTGGAGGGCATGAGGAATACAACAAAATTTAGTGCAATTGAGCACTATAACACATCCTAGGGTTCAGAATTTCGAAATAAAGGGAGAGTGTATAAGAATTGGAGATTTTCCTATTCATTGACTAAGAAGTAAAGCCATTTTCCCCTGAAAATCTGCACATGGATATGTGCGCACCCTAGGCACACTGCACAGCAGAACACGAGTCTCTTAACATCCACCTTGATCTGATCCTACCAGTAATATTTGGGAGTGTGCGCACTCTCCTACTGCGATGTTCATGCAGCAGTAATTACGTATTTATTCGGATTGGTGTCCAAATATTCTTGATGTGCTAGGCAACTTCCAAATTCTTCACTTGGAGAGTCGAAAGAAACGACAAAGTTATCACTAAGATTCAATAACATGAATATTATCTTCATAGTACAACTCTATTGTCCGGATAAAGACACTACGTCTCCTGCTTCGGGACCCTTAAATATGGCTTCGTTTGGGTGGGCTTATCGAAAGAAGAAGCACATGGAATCTGTAAAATTTCCTGATGTTCTATAGTTTGAAGTGTCGAAGCCTATGTATGCATTGAGAGGGTGAAAGCGAGTGTTCTTGGAAGGGCCGTCAGTTGCTGTCCCGTGGTTCGACCCTCTTCGCATTTACCGTGATCTGTTCCATCTCTTTCTTCTGAAAACTTCATACATTTCCCACTAGTGGTCCAGCCATTCTATCCAGACGAATATTTTTGGATATACCAAGGTGGCAACCGTCACTAACGACAAAAGCTGTGGGGTGGGTGGCATAGCCGTCAAGGGAGTGAACAGGAGTACAGCGCCGTCATCCCCATCGTCCTTGGGACCTCATTCCGTGGCCGCAGTATAACAAGGCAGATGTATGCTTCTTTGCCAGATAAATTCCGCACGTGCTGTAATCTGTAAATTATCTTACGGACTAACCATTACGGCTTGCTTCTAGCAAACTCATGTTCTTCTGGCAACGAGAGTTTATAAGGATTTTCGTATGAACATATTCAAAGCACATTTTATAACCTGCAGTGAACTGTGTCTGAATTTCACAAAATCGAGATAGAAATGGAATCTGGAACATGCAAATGTTGTAAAATATTTGACACTTACAGTGCCGTTACGAGATGGGATTTGCAGATTTCTGATACCTTTCGATGCGAGATTCAGAATCCTTCATTGGGGGCCATGGACATAAAGTATGGAATAAACATGAGACACTGAAGTCGTAAACTTGACTCCGTAGTCTACATACCTAACGCGATCAACATTCCGATCGGGCAAAGTCACAAACACATTCCAAGGACCGGTAGAAGTGTTAGACATATTTTTAGCCTTATTCGAGGCCCCGTCACTTGCCTTTTGTTCTATGCGATTATAACATTACATGAAATAATGTCACTTTATAATACACGAAGTACTTAAGCCTTCAAAGATAAATCATGGACAATCCTCCTAACGACAAGTTGGAAAATTGCGCCCCTTAGCTTCCCCATGTCCATCTCATATGTGGCTATAACAGCTCGAGAATAGCTGGACGAGTTTTTCGTTAAATCGATGCTGGAAAGCTTCAGTGAAAGCCCGTAGACAAATTGCAGTTTCGTTTCAGATTTCAGCAAATACAAACATACTGAAGAAAGTCCTATATGATATACTGTTACCATGAAAATTTGGTACCGTAAGATGAATTTTCAGGCTTCTAGATATTCATGCGGCATGTACTGTCTTCGCTCGCTTGGAAACCGAGATCGTGGGTTCGAATCCCACTCAGGGCATGGATGTTTAGTTTATGTGTGTGGATTTTTCTGTGTTTGTGTACAGGTAGAGGCCTTGCGACGAGCTGATCACCCGCCCAAGGAGTCCTACCGAATGTGTAAGATCTAGAAAAACCGAAGTGAACGGAGAAGTTCATGGAGGTAGGCCTAGGTCCACTGGGGCTGTAGTGCCAAGGAAAAAAAAATATTCATCCTGTGCGTTTCTCATCGCATTTCGAGAAAAACATGCACGTAATTAACTAATATTTATCCGAGTGAAATATATTTAGCTCAAATGTAGAAAAAAAATGAGGCACGCGTTTTATTGAACTAATGATGCACGTTTTCTGTAATTTTTTTAATTCGTTTAGTGGGGGGTGGAGTCCAACTGAGTCCACTCGGCACGGCGACCACTGATTGGCCTATTGTACCTCCCCGGGTGATTATGATGATGGAGAATTTGGTGGAATGAAGATTGGCAGGGGAAACCGAAGTACTCGGAGAAAACCCGCCCCAGCACCACTCAAGTTTTCTTGTAAGTATTAACATGTTCAAAGTAATTAAACAAATGTAAGCGAACACGCCTGAGTAGCTATGCAATGCATAGGCCTGCACTTCTTAACTTGCTGTTCGAAGTTACTAACTGCTGATGCACTGAATATATTAGGGTAATTTTCGTGATGCAGAATGATATTACAAGTCACGTCTCTGCACGTATTACATCTCGACCGAAAAGTATTTGATACGTTTATGTTGCTTTGTATTCAGCTTAATACAAGGCTTTCCATTATTCACTAAATGCGTCTTAAATAAGAGAATTCTTTCGTTAAAACAGTTATCGAGTTTGGTTTGTTTCGCATTTTCAAAGTTTGTGCAGTTTATAGACTGCCTCTTTGGTCTAGTGGTCACAGTTCCTGGCTACAAATCCTGAGATCTTGGGTTCGATTCCCGGAACTACCAAATTTTCTGAGAAGTAGTGGGTCTAGTACGGGGTCCACTCAGCCTCGTGAGGATAATTGAGGAGCTATTTCAAGGTAATAGCGGCTCCGGTCTAGAAAACCGAAATTAACGGCCATGGGGATTCATTGCGCTGACCACGCGACACTCTCTATTCGCTAAAGTTGGCACTAACTTCGCCGACAAGCGGCGGTCGCTCGGTCGGTATAGTTCGCTTGTGGAAAAATTTACGGAGTTTGTTTGATTTATCCTTCTGATTTGTTTAAGAACCTAGAATGAAATAAATTTGCACAGGAATTTCGCAACTTTTCGGAAACTGGGTTTCAGTCTTCCAATAAAGTAGCTGAAATGTCGAATGTTTCCCTATGCTTAGTTCTTTAAAGCACAGTCGTTACTATTTGTACCAATTTCTTTTAAACACCCAGAAACACGGCATTTAACCCCTACACCCTCTTTATGTTCACAAGTTTCACAGAAGAAGCAGATGTCATTGGTCTAAAACCTTTGCCCAGTTAATGTTCGTCTTGCAGAGACAATCAGTGCTACTATGAGAAAGGAGCCGTATATTTATATATTATTTAGATGAATTTCCGGCTTCCACGCCAAGAAGAAAAGCGGAAGGGTGTGATAGGAGGTTCACGCATTCTGAATGCCGGCTGTGAAAGAAAGCAAGCGGTTACTTTNTTTGCCCCCCCCCCCCGACCTTTTTAATCTTAACCAAAGAACCACAGCCAGTCTGGTGATGGTAGAGGTAATAAAGAGAAAATCCCTCTTTGCTTTCGAGATAATAGGTCTGTAATTTAGGTCTCGTATTAAAATATCTAGAGTCTCCGAGACCGAAAGAAAGGACAAATATAAAAATCGAAAATATGCTGAGCTGCTTTGTGAAAACAAGAAAGGAATAATACTTTACGACTTATTGCGACAAAACAAACAGACAAACAGATATTGTTCCGTCAAAGTTTGGCTCGTAGATATCACCCGTCCGACCAGAGAGACGCAGATATTCCACACAGAATGGTGTGGGTCTGGAACAGGGTCAACTCAGCCTCATGAGGATAACTGAGATGTTATTTCAAGGAAATAACGGCTCCGGTCTAGAAAACCGAGATTAACGGCCGTGGGGTTCTGTTGCGCTGACCACACGACACCCTCTATCCGCTAAAGTTCACACTAACTTCGCCGAAAACGGCGGTCGCTCTGTCGGTATAGTTCGCTTGCAGACTGCAGGCCACGGAGTTTGTTTTGAATGGTGTGTATAATTCCCGTACTGTGTTGTTGTGTAAATTTGTTCCTGTGATTAGTAATTAAGTACCATACCATGAAGACGTATGGAACAGTGGAAGTATAGTTCCACCATTCTTAGCCTTGGCACTAGATGGAGGCGAGTCGTCAGATACACGTGCCTGTTGCATTACCCCCAGGGAAAGAACCACTGCTACCGATCGGATAGGAGATTTTATGGACCCCGGAGATGGTCTGAACTCCTTAGATTAGAGAAGGATCTCTTGCCCCTACCGGGAAATGAACGCCTGCCGTCCAGCTCGTAGCCCGCCCGTCTGCCTCAGTAACTGTAATGACATGTATGTCTCCAGAAGAATGGTGAAACGGAACATTGTTATACAAGCAAGCAGTGACTGTCAAAACGTTTGTCTTCTATTTTCTGTAGTACCTGAGCCTTGCATTTCATGTTTATATTATTTAAAATCTCTTCTTACTTTACCGAAAACGCTTGCGTACCCATTACAAAGGCCAGCCGGTTAATGATGTTTAAGGAAATAGATACTCTTTGTTCTTAGAACCATACTTACTTACTCATGGAGTTGAGCCCTTCTGGAGGAGCCTCCAATTCTGCAGCTACTCAAGAATTTCCCAGCATTTTATGGAACACGAAAGTTCATTACCGTGTTCAGAAGAGTCCTCCACTGGCCCTATCCTGAGTTAGATCAATCCAATCCATACCATCCCACCCTATCTGTCTAAGATCCATTTTAATATTGTCCACCCACCTACGCCTTGATCTTCCCAGTGGTCTCTTTCCTTCTGGTTTTCTCACCAATATCCTATACGCATTCCTCATCTCCCCCATTCGTGCTACATGTCCTGCCCACCTTATCGTCCTTGACTTGATCATTCTGTTTGTACTTGGAGAAGAGTACAAGTTATGAAGCTCCTCATTGTGCAGTTTTCTTCAACCTCCTGTCACTTCACCCCTGTTCCGTCCAAATATTCTCCTCAACACTCTGTTCTCAAACACCCTCAGTCTATGTTCCCCCCTTAATGTCAGAGACCAAGTTTCACACCCATTCAGAACCACAGGCAAAATTATAGTTTTGTATATTCTAAATTTTATGTTTTTTGACAGCAGACAAGAAGACAAAAGGTTCTGGACTTAATGGTAGCAAGCATTACCCGAGTTCAATCTCCTCTTAATTTCCTCCTGAATCAGGTTTCGATCTGTTACAGTTGTTCCCAAGTACCTGAACTGTGCCACATTTTCAAAACTTCTGTTTCCTATCTTTATGTCATGATTTTTTCGTGCATTTTGGTGACGAGACAGCAACATATACTTAGTTTTCTCGGTGTTTACTTCTAGACCAACCTCTTTACTTGCGTCAGTTAAAGTTTGTGTGTTTTTCTTTATAGTATCTACATTATCACCCAGTAGATTCACATCATCGGCATAGGCCAACAGCTGATGTGTCCCGTTTAATTTCAGTCCCACCTGGTTTTCCTGGACCATCCTAATGGCCTATTCTAAAGCAAAGTTGAAAAGCAGTTGCGATAAAGCATCTCCTTGTTTTAGACCACTCTGGATAGTAAATTTATCAGACAAAAGTTTACCTACACTGACTTTCTTTACGTTTCGTTTAAACACATTTTAATCAACCTAACTTGTTTCATGGGTATCCTAAACTCTATCAGAATATTGTGAAATACTTCCCTCCTAACTGAATCATAGGCTTTCTTGAAGTCTATGAATAGCTAATGTACTGTCTCATCGTACTCTAATTTTTTCTCCAATATCTGACGAATGCAAAAGATCTGATCTGTAGTTCATCTGTTACGTCGAAACCCACACTGATGATCCCCAACGTACGTGTATGGACTTAACCTTGGGAGAAGGATTTTGGTTAACATTTTGTACGAAGTTGATAGCAGTGATATCCCACGATAATTACTACAGCCAATTTTATCACCCTTCTTGTGAACTGGTACAATAATAGACCCCTTCCACTGAACAGGAAATTTTTCCTTATGCTAAATAGAAGTAATTAGATTACGGATCTTAGAACGTGATATTTCGCCCCCTGTTTGAATAAGTTCTGCCGAATTTGATCACTATCTGGCAATTTATATAGTTTGAATTTTGCAATAGAACTATCAACCTCAAAAGGGCTAGGACCAGGTACTAACGGCTTAGCTGTATGGATTTCTGTCTGCCTAAAATTACTGACCCTATGTACATTCAATAACTGAGAGAAGTAGTTCTTCCACCTATTCAAAATGTTGTGGGAATCTGCTAGCAGATCACCATTGTCATCCTTCACTAAGTTACTGCTAGGCTTGTAACCCTTGTAAAAGTATTTATTCCTCAATACAGGTCTCTAATGTTCTTGTTCTTACTGTTCATTGCAAGCTCATCAATTTTGTCTTTCAGATAATCCCTTCCTTTTGTTCCTGAAATGCCTGCTGGTTTCACGTCTTATACACGTATTGTTCAGATTATCCACATTTTACTCGCTTGAATCCTGTAACTATTGCAATTTGGCCTGCTTTCTTTGATCTAATAATTTTGAGCATTCTTCATCGAACCATGGCTTACGCTTCTTCGGTTCATAATAACCTAGACTCCCTTTGGCAGACATTTTTATATTCTCTCTAATAGTTTCCCAAACTTTATTAACGTCCACCTCAGTTTCCAAGTTTTCCAAAGCCGCGAACCTATTTGAGATTTCAACACATTACTGCTCTTTACCCCCTACCTTATTTAATTTCCTGAGATTTACCCTTTCCATATGAACTCTGTGTGTTTTTCGTTTGCTCACTGTCAGTCTTTCCCTAACCTTTGTCAACATCATGTAGTGGTCAGTATCACAATCTGCTGCCCTGAATGATCGGACATCAAGTATATTTGAATACCATTTCCTGTCTATCAAAATATGGCCAATTTCATTGTATATCTTCCCATCAGGAGATGTCCAAGTAAATTTATGGATGTTACGATGTGGGAACATTGTACTTTTGACAGTAAGATTTTTTGGTGTAGCAAAGTTTACTACTCTAACTACATTATCATTACTAATTTCATGCAAACTCTCATTCCCAGTCGTTGGTTTGAAAATGTCTTCCCTCCCTACTTTGGCATTGAAATCTCCTAACAAAATTTTCATACGGTTCTTCGGGAATTTATCAAATACATGTTCTAGTTCTTCATAGAATCTATCCTTTATGTCATCAATTTTATCTTCTATTGAGGCGTGAACATTTATAACAATGATATCACACTAGGGACCTTTCAATATTATATGTGATATCCTATCACTAACGAAATCTACCCTTTTAACTACTAATACGATTCTCGTATGTACGAAGAAAACTGTACCTAATTCATGATTTTCATTCATCTTTCCATAGAAAAATGTATAGTCTCCTGCTGGTGCGATGCCACCTGCATCCAATCTGACCTCCTGTACTCCCGCTAAACTTAGAACCACACGGCATACTTAAATATATTCTTATGACGAAATGCAACGTTTTGTATTTTTAAAGCATGCAGTACGAATAGTATGCACTGCGTTCTAAAAATTTAAATTTAAATTTGCAGCATATATACTCAGCTCTGTGCGTGTATGTACGAGTAGTACATACGTAGTTATAATTACATTTCAGTGTTAATTTAAGAAGATACACTTCCATATACCCATCAATTCAGTTGAACATGTCTCTAATTTTATGGATTAAAACGCTACTCATGTTTCATTGGAGTGATGGCAAAGAAAAGTTTAGAAATTACGTATTTTACGTGCACAGTATNCTTCTACCCTGAAGATGGAGGCGATACGTTCCTCCGAAACGTCGGTTAACACCACATATACACGGTGCCAAATCCCAGAAGACTGCTTTCTTCATAGTCACCGCCGTGAAAGCCTCAAATCTTACAATCTAATTTGTGTTATAAGCGAACAAAAATAATGGATAATTTACATGAGAAGCCTGTTAAATTTCTATGCAGTTACCTCGCACATAGAGTGAGGGTGGTGTCCTGTGTTTATTATGTAAAATGTGTGAACTTAGGTAAGACTGAAGTTGATTGCTGGTTTTTGTGCATATTGACTGCCTTTGCGCCACTGCTGCCCCCTGGCAAGATTAACTCAAAGTAATGTATTACTGCTCGTAGAGACATAGTCTCCGGTACTTGCTGCTTGTGGGGCGTGCAATGGCAAAACTAAATGGCTACAAAGTTGCCAGCTCATAACCTACACTAAATATATTGCCTAGCGTAAACTGCAAACTGAGGTTAATGTCTTCATTAGTCCCAAGTATTCCGTGCTTAAAGAATGGGACAACGTTTATTATTACAGTAAAACTCGGCATCTTGTATTAACGGTAGGTTCACAAGCCACATATCTGTTTTATTTTTTGTTATAACTGTGGGAAATCGGAAATCTATGGAAATATATTTAAAACTTCAGTTATCACCTCACAGAAATCACACTGACTTTCAATTACAGGGACCCAAAATTAATGTTACTAGGGAGAAACTGGACCGCATCTTTGATATAGTGGTCAGAGTTGCTGGCTAGAAAATAAGAGGTCCCGGGTTCGATTCCGGCGCTACCAGATTTTCTGAGAAGTAGTTGGTCTGGAACGGGGTACACTCAGCCTCGTGAGGATGGTTGATGAGCTATTTCAAGGGAATAGCGGCTCCGGCCTACAAAGCCGAGATAAACGGCGGCGGGGATCTGTTGCGCTGACCACGTGACATTCTCTGTCCGTTAAAATTAGCACTAACTTCACCGACAAGCTTCGGTTACTCGGTCGGTATAGTTCGCTTGCGGACTACAAGCCACGGAATTGCTTTTTAGGGAGAAATTACCATGTATTCTGAAAATCATATGACGTACAGAAATTCACTTTTCAGGAGAAACGCACAATTTTCAGTGACATAGCAAGTGGTACATATGGTAATCATTATTCTTTAAATGGATCATAGGGCTAGTTTCTGCTGATACCAAAGGACCGTATACCATTTCAAACACTTTATTCTGCACGCAGGAGCTTAACGACACAACTTATATTCAAATACTGCTTTAATAAAAGTATTGAAACAATATACCTAGCCAGAAATAATCTACGACCCATCAAAATACCTGTAATGTATCTTTGTAGGAGACTTCTTGAACTGTGGCACATCTCAGTACGTAGATATGTAGCAGAAGTCCATCAAGTCTCCCCGGCCATTAGTCTCGGTTTTTAGACCGGACTACATATGCACAGGACAACACAAACACAGAACCAACCACACAAACATTCTTGCTTTCAGTGGGATTCGAACCCAGAATCTCAGTGTTCGAGCGAGCGAAAACAGTTCATGTATTAGCCCGCGCGGCCACTGTTATCGGCAGGTCGCTACTACAATTCTAATTATTACTTATGATTATGTACAGCTTCAAACGGTTAAAACACTGAGAAAATAAAACAAAAAATATGAGACCTGATTTCTTTGTAGAGGCCTATGTTTATCGTGTCATTTGCCTTGTACGCTTGTTTTTGTACCTTTCTACTTTTATGAAAAAAAAGACATTGTTTTGCGAGAGAAAAAAGGATTTTATTTCTAAAGTGAATAATGTTGAGTCTTGCATCTGGTCGACGTTGAAAAGATGGTAAGAAGAGAGTACGTTGATTACAGAGAAGAGACAACGTTCCATAATGTAAACAGTCATTAATTGAAAGGAGATCATTGAAGAAGTAAAATAGAGTGTGTGTTCGGTAAGCAAAAGAGCAAAACTTATGCAGCAAGTCAGTCTAAAGTATAAAGTAATTGTATGCGACATTAGAAATGGAACAATGAAGAGAAGTGTGGCCTGTCCTTAGGAAACTGTATACGAGTACATTTCGTAGTTAGTGACGCTAACAAAAATAGGTTTTAGTTTCCCACAGTCAGGCTCTACTAGTATACTCAATATATTTAACCAACTTACATATTGTCACGTGTATTAGTGACTTTAGACGTTGGTTTGGATTGGCGAATCGATTTATTGGACATTCACCGGTCGGAACTACAATTATATAACTTTCAATCTTACTGTAACTCTAACACTTCGGCCGCGCCATAACTCAAGCGGTTAGCCGCTGGCTTCCCGCCGCGGCGGCCCGGTTTCGATCCCGGGTCTGATCAAGTGTGATTTGTGGTGGACAAAGTGGCACTGGGGCGGGTTTTCTCCGAGTACTTCGGTTTCCCCTGCTAATCTTCATTCTACCAAATTCTCCATCATCATAATCACCCAGGGCAGGCTACAATACGCCAATCAGTGGCCGCCGTGCCGAGTGGACCCAGATGGACTCCACCCCCCACTAAGTGAATTAAAAAAAAGACTATAACACTTCGTAATTAAAAATAATTAAGGCCCCTCTAAACGTTACTGTGCCGGTCAAGGTAGCCGAACGATCTAAGGTATGTACAGGATCAGCAATATGGCGGATGTGACGAAGTGTGATGTGGAAAGTGAGGTTGAAAAGTTTGAATACTCGCAGGATGGAAAGGATATACGGTGTGTGAATTGTGCTTTAATGAAATTAAAACTCCATAGTGTATCACAAGAAATGAAATCCTTACAGGGAGTTATTGATGTTTTGCAAGACGAAGTGAATTGTCTGCGTAAGGAACTTTACTTGAATCCCATGGCCGATCGTGAGCACAAAGAAGGACTGCTCGCATCAGATCAAGGTAAAGATTGGTCTAAAATAGTAAAAAAGAAAACTAAGACTAACTATTATAAAGAGACATCATATATTCCAGAAGTACATGCTCCAACAACTACAAAAATGTCAAATCGTTTTGAAATCTTACATAACCTCAACGATGACGATATAACTGAAGAACCTAAGGGAAGCATGTTACAGCCCGATATATACAATTCGGAGGAAAAGAATCAACAGACAGCTTTACCAAAATTAACAAAGGGGATTCCAACTATTATTAACGGTGTTATTTCAGCAAATCATAATAATTTCATAGGTCATAAGCTCACAAAGGACTCTCAACAGAA
>NW_019720703.1:833492-868517 GCF_002891405.2 Cryptotermes secundus
GGGGGGGGGAAGTTACTATAACTACACCACATGAACTAATGACTTCTTCTGACGTCTTCTTCTGACTTCTGTGTTTTTACATATCTCTTCAGCCGGCAGAATATGCGACACCGTTCCCAACAGCTAATCTTATCGCGTTCCTCCGTTGCTGTACTTTGAACGATTCGTTGCCGTGTATATCGGCTTTCAGCAGTTAAAAGTTACACCGCGTGTAGTGAATCATCATACTAGAACCGTTGCGTAGCAATTGGCACCTAATCTTGAACGCTTGGAAACGTGTTTTCCTATTCGTTTCCTAGAAACGGCCCAATCTGTCACAATATATAAAAATATAAGATATAACCAATTCTAAAGGAATCTGGAGGTGTTAAATTACACTTAGGATGGCAAGATTTCCGAACTTAGCATCGTCTTGGTATTCCAAACTGAACGGAACTGTTCACATATCTAGGCTATTGGCGAAGTTCAGAAATTCAGCGGTATAGAGCGTCACTTCTGGATACTCTCGAGATTGAAATCCATTATCTTATTCTTTCCCAGAATGGTCTCTGATCTCTGTTCTCAATGTTTCATTGGGTATTACCACTAAATCGAAAACTAAATTTGTATTTCATGTAGAAAATTTTTATTTACTTTCTATAATATTTAAGTTAACAAATGTTGCATATTTTCTTTGATACAAGCCGGAATGTCGTGGGTTCGATTCCCGTTGAGGTCATCGGATTTTTTCAATTAACATAATTCTTACAACCACACTATGGCCCTGGGTTAGACTCAGCCTCTTAACAGAAATGAGTACCAGGAATCTTCCTTGGGGGGGAAAGGGCGGCCGGCGCGTAAGGCTGACAACCTTACCGCCGTCTGTAGTCACTTTTCTAGGAAACGTGGGACCCTCAACATCACATAACCCCATAGGCCTCCTTGTCCTGTTACAGGGGTAGCTTTACCCTCTTACGTCGTTTCAGAAATCGGTATTCAGCGTTGTGAATGTCCCACCCAGCTAAGAAGTTCATGCCTCCAACGTAGTTATTATCCACTGCAGTAAATGAAAACGTACGAGATTTGAATGTTTTAATATTTTCCGCCTCATTTCCTTTCTTCAGGAAAAATGTAGGCTTATAAGATCACCGTGTTTTGTGTGTGTCCCACGTAAATTTTGAACCTGTAGACTGATTTTAATGAAATCCTGTATGACATTTATGCCATTGGATGTCACCGATGATCATTTTCGTAAATTACCTTGAACAGTGGCAATATGGCGGGCACACGCTTGTTAGCTGGGAAAGACACTAATATCATTCAATCCTTCTAATATATCTTTGTAAAAGAAAAGTAAATCTGTCCCTGTAAGAGGCCGTGAAGGCCTATAAGGTTGTGAGACGTCGAGGTTCCCACATTTTCTCCAGACACTCAACTCACAGATGGTGGTAAGACTGTCAGCCTTACGCTCCGGTCGCCCTTTAACCCCGAAGGAAGATTTCTGGTACTCATTTCTGTTATAGGCTGACTCTTCCCCAGGGCCATAGTGTGGCTGGAAAGATTAGGTAAATTGAAAAAAATCCACCTAATCGGGACTCGAACCCTTGAACTCCCGGCTCGTAGCATAGTGCCTCAACCAACTACACTACTGCTTGCTCCCCATAAGCCTTGGTAGAATTTGCAACTTTTCTTGCTATAATTGTTATAGAATATAAAATGTACAACATGGAGACCTCACAAATATTTTCGCTAGATATGAGTCAGTTGGTGATAAGCAATGTTGTGACAGTCCAAACCTCTTACAGTCCTGCGTGGACGTTATTATCCACTTTACTCATTTCGGAAAGGGTGACATTTAATGGCGAGTTACGATTTGTTCTTGTCACTGGACAGAAGACAACCGCCTTTTCTGACATTCAGTTTGAGTGACCGGAAGGAGACAATGTCACCATGAGAGGAAAGTCTGTTGTTTCCTGAAGCCGTGAATTTTGTATTTTGACACGCAAACTGTCATATTTATCTTCGGAATGGTGTAGCTGAATCCTAAACTGAAGAATGTAGTTGCTTTCACATGTGGGGGTACGAGTTCTATTTCTGGGAACTGCTTTGTTCTCAAGAGTCGTTATATGATTGGCTTGTGCTCACTGCATAATAAATTTGACTAATTAAAATCCGCCAACTTGAGACGAGTTCTTATCTGGAATGGGATATCATCAATTCAGATCTTCCTTGGGGATGAAGCGATGTTCCCGCAAGATACCTGTCTAAGTCAAACGTGATGTTGCTGCACTCCTCAAGTTTTTCTGAAGTGACGAGGCATACATTTTGGAACGTTAAATTTTTGATAATATTATAAGGTCATATTACTCCTGGCTTGCGCGAAGGAAGTTGCAAAGATTCACTTTCGAATAAATAAACAGTTTGTTAAGAGTAGAAGTTGTCATGTCGTTGATTTGGACCAGCGGGCTGGCGTCAAGGGTGAAGCTGCCGGTTGCCTCAGTTGTTGCCATGATATGAACGTCAGAAAAGTTAAGTGATCTACCGGGGCCGATATGTCAGTACAAATAAAAGAAAGGGAACTGTTACAACGTACGGTTGGAGCCAGACATGTGATGTTTGGAACAGAGATACTAGACGTCGATATGAAATACGGTTGTGACGCCATGTAGTCTCGAGACTAATAGCGCCGTTAAATAACAAACGTAAAAAAATGAAATAGAGTTTCTGTGTTAATAATTATATATATGGCGTCTATCCGAGTCTTGCGGTTCTGTCCCATAATTTTAACCTATAATCTCTTATTTACAGAAATACAATAAATTAGCGATAATATGAGTTAGAGACACTTAAAACTAAAATTCTGTATAACAGGAAATATGTGATTTATGATTTGCTTGGAGCTCATCGTTTGACTTGAAAGAATTTTCCGGGATTGGCAGCTGTGATCACAGACCCATATCAGGGAAGGAGTTTGGTATATGGATTAACAGAATGTCAGACAGACCAATAAGTGAAAGTCGAGAAGGCAGTAATTAGCAAACACTTCTCTGCATTCATTTATCGGTTGGTGAATATACTCGAAGCTTCCCCTGCCTGAGATTCTACTGATCCATATGCTGAAATCTTTCCTCTGGGACTTGCAGTTTGTGATGCAACGCTCATGAGAATGGAGGTAGGATTTCCCACCGAAGGGCTTGTAACGAACTCCCATACTACATGAAGTCGCATCGCAGAACACAGTCTTCACAGGCACTGCCGTGAGATCCTCAAATCTCACGCGCTTTCTGTCTTCTTCCCCTTCTTTACGGAAGGCAAGTGGAGGGAGCTCAGACAAATGCCTGAAGTGATCTCCAAAACTGAGAAAAATGTAGCCTAGAACACAAGTTTCATCAGCCCACAGCGTGGGATCTGCTTGTATGTATCTCTGTTTCACCTGACACAGCTATGAACTGCACTAGTTGGGGGACATCTCCAAAACATCGTGTAACTCCATGAAATACTCCGGCTGACACCTTTATCCTTTGCTTTAGCATTAAATTATATCCCCCTTATCCTACAGGACTTGTTGTCTTACGGTTCTAAGAAAAGACTGGAATATTTCCATAAGAAGTAGTAACGGGCCGTGCCACAGCTTAGGCCATTAGTCGCCGGCTTCCCCCCTCGACGGCACGGGTTCAAGCCCAGGCCAGGCCATGTGGGATTTGTGGTGAACAAAGTGGCACTGGGGCAGGTTCTCTCCGAGCACCTCGGTTTCCCTTACAAATTCTCATTCCACCGACTGATCCACACTCATCATCTCTCACCCGGGGCTGGTACAGTAAAGTTAGTAACAGACGTATCAAGTGGACTCAGTCTCACCCCACTCGAAGAAACTAAAAGAAAACTAAGCAGCAGTAACGGACCGCTCTTGTAATGGAAATTAAGTGTGCTTTATCACAAGTGGGGACTGACTTTTTTAATATTATGCTTCAAATTGTTAAAAGATGATATAAAATCTTACGTTATGTGGGAAATTTATTCCTTCCCATCTGAATTATTGATGTGACATGTTCTTCCGAAACTTCCGTTGGTTTTCAACAGAGTACACGGTGTTATATCCCAAAAGATAAAACTCGTCATAACCTTCACTCTGAAGACCTAAAAACCTACAGACTTGTCATTGCAATATGTTAGGATTAATAAAGTCTTTGGTATTGTATGTAGTTGAGGATTTTACCCGGGTCGACATTGCACACCCTAACAACTTATTTTACTTTTCCTAATTTCATCCCGTAGTGGTTTGCTGAAGGCTTAAAATTTCAGTGATTACATTTTTCATGAAATGTGTATAAATTTATGTCAATACCTTTCACTTTTATTTTTTCTTCTTTTTTCCAGGTAAGCACAAATTCCAAATTCACTTCTTCATTCATCCAGATGAAGTAAGAGGATTGTTCGACTTCTTCAGGCGGATAAGTACAGTTTGTTAGTCATTAATGGGTTTTAAATTAGATTAAATTACTTTCAGATCGTAAACATACTCTTAACAATAAGGTACGAGGTAGCGTAGTTATTTGCGGCACTATTCTAGAAGCAGAAAGGTCGCAGGTTCGATTCCCAATGAGGTCATTGAAATTGTTAATTCCCCTAATCTTTCCAGCCGCACTATGTCCCTGGGTTCGACTCAGCCTCTAGCAGAAATGAGTACCAGGAATCTTCCTGGGGGCAAAGGGCGGCCGGCGCGTGAGGCTGACAACCTCATCGCCATCTGTGGACGGGCTGTATAGAACATTTGGGAGCCTCAACGTCTCACAAACCTATGGGCCTCCACGGCCTGTTACAGGGATGGCTTTACTTTCTTACGTCACTTCAGAACTCAGTATCAAATGTTGTGAACGTCCCTGCCACTTAAGAAGCAGGAGTAGAATTCAAATAAACATACTTTTGGCAAAGCTGTTTCTTTAACGGAGGATTCTGTTATATTCTGTATCCGATGACCTGCTGCTGCGTTATGCGCTGCCATATGCTGCATGTTTACAAGGCCGACCCTGCTGATCAAAGCAATGTGTTCCTTCGAAAACTGGTCGACTGTCTCTCGACTACACAGTATTCGAACCGAGAATCCACCAAATGAATATCACACGCTTTGAAAGGGTTATATTTTCGTTTTGGGGAATTATCCCAGCATTTACAGGGGGGCACGCGGTAGCGTAGTTGGTTGAAGGGCTATGCTGCAAACCGGAAAGTCGCGGGTTCAAGTCCCGATTAGGTCATTGGATTTTTTCAATTGACCTAATCCTTCCGGCCGCACTATGGCCCTGGGGTCGACTTAGCCTCCCAACAGAAATGAGGAATAGGAATTAATTAAATAATTTTCCTGGGGAGTAAAGCGCGGCCGGCGCGTAAAGCTGACAACCTTACCGCCATCTTTGAGCCGATTGTCTAGATAATGTGGGAGCCTCAACGTCTCACAACCCTATGGGCCTTCACGGCCTGTTACAGGGATAGCTTTACTTTACTTACATTTTTTACTTTTATCCCAGCATTTGCAGTGAGATTTCGGTGCACCCAGAAACCTCATCTTAAGCCTAGATTGAAACCTGAATGCAGGGCAGACTAATTACATATGTTTAAGCCAAGAGGGTTTGGAGAGTGAAGATACGAGGAGCTACTGGGTGCATATCGAACGGCGATACGAAGTTGTTACGTCATACATAAGCAGATGAAGTTCCCTCAAGCCATTAGGCTTGCAAGTTAATTTGCCCCCCCCCCTCCCACATTTCAAGGGAGTAGAGATAAGTGAGTAACGTTTGGGAAATAACAAAAGACCTGAATCCACACGTTAGTGATATTTTTAAAAGGACGATAGAATTTCTTTAAATATAAACTCATATGTGAGACTTCTTAAATTCTTAGGTGTAAAGGAACGGGAGCCTGTCATGGTAGGACAGCTGTCCAAGGCATGCAATGTCTTCGATCGTTCGGAGGCCGGGATACAATATAATATAAAGAGAGCTAATATAAATTCTTTGAAAATTCAACTTTCTACATGGACACAGATTTTTCTATTTCATACCGCATTCTGAAGAATGGTGAAACCCACCCTGCCTCCTGTCCTCTAAGTTCAGGCAGGTTTATGCCCACAGTAGAGCTAACAAACGTGTAAGTTAATCACCCCCTTCAGATTTCGAGGTCTAAACGCCTAATGTTTGGAAATTTGTTCACCGTACAAACTAAATGCATAGCCTGCCCCTGAAGCAAAAGGAAAAGAAAGAATTAAATAATAGTAGTAGTAGTAGTAGTAGTAGTAGTAGTAGTAGTAGTAGTAGTAGTAGCAGCAACTCTGCAAATGCCCGTTGCTAGGCATGGAATTCGTAACATATAACAGTGGAGTAACTTGGAACCGGTGCTCTCTACGCTGTCCGTGCGATAGGTACGTGGCGCAACACTAGACGAACTATTGGGAGAGTTGTTTTCTATGATGTCCGTGCCGAGGCTCTTTAATGAGGAGTGTGATTACAAGACTTACTAACTGAATGACCGTCGGTCGCAATGTGACTTTGACTTTGAGGGTCTAACCCATGAGGAGGCGGGGTCGAATACCTCCACCGTGGCCCTGCAACGAAAAGGGAAGTCTCAAATCTGGGAGACTAAAATATGGTCGCGAGTCCCAAAGGACTCCGATCCGAGAAAGACTGTGCTGGCAAAGGCCAGCAGCAAAACAAAGACAGACCCGTTTTCTGGTCAGAGAGGGCGCCCCGCAAGAAACAAGACCGTAACTGTAAAAAATTGTGTGTATGTGTGTGTGTGTGTGAGTGAGTTGTTATCTTTGTGCTCTTCCATCGCGTGTTTCTGGTGATCTGTGTACATTGGTGGCTACATCCGTCAGATGCAGGAACATATCGGTAGTCCAGCGTGGATGGCTTTGCAGTTGGTGTTTCTGGTAAGCAGAGAGTTCCCGAAGCTGAAGCCGTGTAAATGATGCAGCATGGCAGGTGCCAGTCTGCTCCAGCAAATTTGTTAATGGCTGCGAATTACGGTCCATTATTAGTTTTCCCATCACCATTCACAAAGTCATGATTAACAAGTTACGTGTTACAGCTGACGTATTTCGTACTGCCAGAATTAATTCTGGTTGTTTTGGAAGACGTACTCTCCCCATCTGAGTCCGTTTGCCAGTATTCTTGTTTCTATTAAGTTTAAAGGTAAAATACTACTACGACGAGATTAGCAAGCAACAATAAATAAATATAAATATATATATATAATTAGTAACGCCGTTTACAAAAAGAAAGTGTATAAATATTTGAAAGTAAGTTCCAAAAGTTGTAGCCAGAAGGATCTCGAGAAATTTCGTCGTTTCAACTCAAAATTATTTATTACGTACTCCATTCTTGCTTTCTTCATTACTTATTTAAACCTATTCGTTTTAAATTATCTAAGTTTGCTTATTTCCTTCACCGTGTTTGAATCCTTCACCAGGATATAACAACTTAGAAAGGCTGAAAAACCTTTCCTTGAAATTTCATGCTGGCAATTTTATTACAATTTATTGACGCATTGTGATGTTATTTAATATTAGTCAAAATTAACAAACTTTTTACATGTGAATCTACATGAGTCCTAGAGTCAATTTTACCGACAACAGGATGCAAGAAACAATTAAAGCTACATGAGTCCCTATAATATACAGAGTATAACTGGAAGGTGCGGGCACATTTTGGGCACGAGTTCTACATACTAAAACAAGAAAAAATGCCCATATCAACACGTGTCAGAAATATTTAATTTGTGAATTGCAGTTTAAAGAGTGTTTTTATAATAAGCGCTCAAAAGTCCTCCATGAGATTCAAAGCACGCCTCGACACGTCTCATCATAGACGGCCGTATCTGTTGCAAGTTGACGCGTAATTGCCGAGAGTCTGACACGCACCCAAAGTGCCTCTTCGTTTTCAACAGGAACTGCAGGTACATGTATGATGGTGCTCCTGCACATTCCAGCCGTGCTGTGCGAGATGTTCTCAATATCACCTGCCGTGGCCGATGGAGAGGTAGAGGAAGACCCACTGCGAGGACTCCACGCTCGTCAGATGCGAACCCTTTGGATATTTACCTGTGGGGACACTAAAACCCTTGCCTACGCAGTTCCTGATGACAAGGAAGAGGCACTTCACTTTCAGAATGTGGATGCCGGTCTGACTATCCGCAACTATCCAGGATATGGCGGCGCATGCGCAGACGTGTCGACGCGTACATTGAGTCTCTTGTAAGACATTCTGAGCCCTTGTTACGACTGTAACCGTCTAGCTATAAGTCACAAATTTGTCCACAGCTTACAGTTATATCCTGTATATACATACATTCCGCACACGCGGTAGCGTAGTTGACCGAGGCACTATGCTGCAAGCTAGAAGGTCGCGGGATCGAATCCTGATGAGGTGGACTTTTTCAATTTACCTAATCCTTCCAAATGCACTATATGGCCTTGGGGTCGACTCAGCCTCTAACAGAAATGAGTACCAAGAATATTCTTGGGGGTAAAGGGCGGCCGGCACATAAGGCTGACAAACTTACCGCCATCTGTGAGCCGATTGCCTGAAAATGTGGGAACCTCAACATCCCACAACCCTACGGACCTCCACGACCTGTTACAGGGATACCTTTACTTACTTTACTTCTAGGAGAATGTAGGACGTCACTGCATTTTGAGAGTTAGCACCAAACTCTGTGATTAGCAGTTTTATTCTGAATCCCATTATTATTTAAATTGTGAACTTAATTAAGTCAGCTCTTGCACTGTGTCAGCGGCCACGATGAGAACACTGGATATGAAGCCGAGATGTGACCCGCTCGTTGCAAGCGAAATGTGACGTGCTGCTTCTGAATTAATAACATCTTAATTCTTTGAATCCTGAAATATATCCGAATAATATTCAAATTTCAGTTCATAACTCGCAGAAACACACTGTGTCTGCGTAATAGAGAACAAACGATTACTGCTTTTGAGGGAAACAATTGTTGTTCTTCCTAAAAATAATATGAAACGCATAATACACCCTGCGGACCTGCATCCTTAACTTTAAATAAAGTGGTGCAAATAGCAACTATGCTATAAAATATTAAATTGCAATTCAAAATCACATCTAAAATAGTTGAAACAGTGGATAAATGAGTGGACACAGAACAAATCTTTCTTTCCAACGGTGAGCCAAGGAGAAAGATAAGAATTGGAATTAGATTCAGGATGAAGGTATGTTCTCTTATCCCCAAAGAATTATTTTGTTATTCAATGTGTGTTTTTTCTTCGAATTACATTGTGTTGAGACCCATCACGTCCATCTTACTAGATAAAGAACACTGAAGGTGTAATGGCCACTCATGCCATTGTTGTTTTCACAAATTTACATACAGATTTCGAAGGTAGAAACCTTAAAGCGGTTTACCATGAAACGCCATAGGGACCCCGCGTGTCTTCGCCACTCTTGAGCGAAAAATCGTATTATGCTTGAGTCGTTGCAGTAATGTGTTGGTTACTGTATCGCATACCTTCAGCATGAAGGAAGCTTTATACAGTAGAACGCAGAGTGACAACAGTTGTTCGGATCGAAAATTCGCGCAATTGAATTCTTATTCATGAAAAAAATTATTATAACACTTTTATAACGTACTGTGCTATAATAGTAATACTAATAATAATAAACAATTTGTTAAACAAGTGAAACATAAATATTTAATAAGTATAATTATAAATTAACATTTTGAAACACTTTATTTGTTGTTCAGCAGACGCGTTCTTTGGTTGCGGTGATCAATTAATTAGCAGTTCGGATAATCGGCGTTCTGCTATAATTCATATTGCCTTTGGAATTTATATACACACCAGCTCATTATGAAAATATAGTCATTTAGATTTGATGTTTTTTTTTCCCAAACATGCTACTTGCTTTCCATATTAGTTCCTGTTTTAAAAAGAGCTGACGGTAACGGAAAGCATCACGACAAGAAGACGCACAGGGGAGTCCCTAATCTCGGCCCCAGATGGAGGCGAGTAGTCATTTTCATATCTCTGCCGCTTTCCCGTTAGGGGCAAGATATTTCTCCTCTTCACATCGTCAAGATCGGTTCTGGGGCCCACCTAACCTCCTATCCAACGAATACCCCGGGGATAAAGTGACAGGTGCATACTTGTACATCCATTCCCCCATACTCCTTCATGGCGTAGTACTTAATTAGTTAATCACAGGGACAACTTTGCATTTTCTCCATTGTATACTATGCTAGATGTTAAGGAGGAGGAAACATAGCTTGCCTCGCCGGGAATCGAAACCCGATTCCTCGGTCATCCATTCTGTAGCCTAGTCGCTGTATCCACTGAGCCATTCCGGCCCTCCCAAAATTGTAAAGTATTGTACATATACTATACTGGTTGCTTTTATGTACAGGTGATGGACAAAAATATGGAAACACCTTGTGAAATGCATGCCTGAATTGAAGTGTTTATTTTAGCGACGTTTGTAGGTCACGCTGCCGTATCTGCCCAACACCACTACCTGTACAACCTCCGCAATACGTTGCAAGCTTCATTTGTTGTCGAGACAGTGTTCTGTGCAGTTTTTAGTGCTTCATGGTAGAGCTAACAGAATTCGAACGCGGGAAAATTGTTGGGGCCTGTATGGTGGGTGCTTTCGTAACCAAGTTAGCCGAGGATTTTGGTGTTTGGCGAGGCACAGTATCCAAGATTATGACCGCATACAGGAAGACTGGGAAAACCGCATCCGATAAACACCAGCGTGGACGGAAATGTGTGTTGAGTGATCGAGACAGACGAACATTGCGTAGGATTGTGACGAAAAATAAGAAGACTACAGCTGCAAAAGTGACAGCTGAACTGAATGTCACGCTCACAAACCCTGTCAGCACCAAAACAGTACGAAGGGAACTCCACAAGCAGGGTATTTATGGACGAGCTGCAATTCCAAAGCCATTCATCAGTGATCTAAATGCCACTAAGAGGACAGTGTGGTGCCAAAGTCATAAAACCTGGACTGTGGAGCAATGGAAGAGGGCCATTTTGTCGGATGAGTTTACCTTCACACTGTTTCTGACTTCTGGCCGAGTTTACGTCTGGAGAACGCCATCCCAAGCTTAGGATCCAGATTGTTTGCTGTCAAGAGTGAAACATGGCGGGTGTTCGATCATGGTATGGGCGGCCATATCGTGGTATTCTGTCCGACCCATCATTACCCTGCAAGGTCACGTCACTGCCAACGACTATGTGACCATTTTGGGCGACCAGGTCCATCCCATGGCGCAAACTTTGTTCCCTAATGGTGATGTCATNGACAATGTCCTTGTTCACTCAGCTCACATCATCCAAGACTGGTTTCCTGAGCACGAAGATGAAGTGTCACGTCTGCCATGGCCCCCACAATTGCCAGATATCAATATTATTGAGCCTTTATGGTCTGTTTTTGAGAGCAATCTGCGTGCGCGCTATCCACCTCCATCATCAACAGAACTTGCCAATGTTTTGCAGGAAGAATGGCACAAGATTCCCTTGAAAATCATACAGGACCTCTATTTATCCATTCCAGGGAGACTGCAAGCAGTTCTGCAAGTCAGAGTTTGTTCTACACCATAATAATCACGGTAATGTGTTTTTTGTTGGGTGTTTCCATATTTTTGTCCAACCCCTGTATCTTTATTATAAAATCTGTGTTGAATAAGTCGCATTATGAAGCTGCGATTTGTAATAGACTGGGCACTTAGTAGTTTTCTTATACTAAATGTTGATTTTTGAAGTCATTAAAGATACAAATAATATTCTGCAATGCTAAAAAACACTCCGCCTTCCTATTTGTCTTCTCTAAAACTCTGTACAGTACTCCGCTCTTTATGCCTAAAATTAGCAACTGCTACATTTCAGTTGGGGCACTCCACAAACCCCAATTCTGCAGGGAAATTTCGCGGTCTACGCAATTAATGAAATTTGCCATCGCGTTAAAACGCAAAATACCGAAGTGAAACTCATTCCGACATGCAGCGTTGCCTGTTTAATGTGAAACTCTGATGTAGACTGTCGTGATGAATGAGTTAAACCAATATGGTAGCTATGTAGGATTTGAGGTTCTAATGCCGGCGCTTATGAAGAACTGTTCTTACTGCCTCTTTCATACTAGCTTCGTGCTTGGCTTATTCTTTGACCCTGAAGATGGAGTCGACATGTTACTCCGAAATATTGGTTGTTTTTCAACGGACTACACAGCGATAAATGAAAATATAGACATTTTTAATATGGTAACTGTGTATAGCACTTGCTCAGACAAAAGAACTCCGAATTTTGTGTACGGAATGAGTCTCAGAAGGAGCAGGGATAGTTCAGTCGGTATAGCGACGGGCTGAACAGTCGAGGTTCGATTCCCAGCAGGGTTAAGCTTTACTGTTCTCTATAACTTCCAGATCGGCTCTGGGGTTCACCCCGTGTCTTACACTGAGGGTACCGGGGTTCACCTCCCCGCGTTTAAAGCGGCCGGGGCGTGAAGCTGCCTACTCACCTCCATCTAGTACAAAGGTCAAGAAAGGTGGAGCTATACCTCCACTCCCAAATATATCTTCATGTCATGGTGCTTAATTATTTAATAACAGAGAATTTTACTTATCAGACTCGGAATAAACGGCGGCTTTCGCTCCAAGTGGCATTAACCGTTGTGTATTTTTAATGGATACCGGAGTGTATTTTCTGCGAGGTAAGACTGAATTTTTAAATAATCTGCACATGAATTTCAAATGTCGGATTGCTAAATCTGAGTTCCGAGCTTAACAATTAATAAGATAATGGAAATTAGAATTTCTCCGTCCAAATATCAAGGTAACAGCTGAGGCAAGTTACTTTACAAAGTGGCTGTCTTCTTGCCGTACGTTTGTAGTACCTATCTCATAAGAAACTGCCTCTTAGATTCTCTTTTGCAGCATAAAGCAATCCATTACTTCTGTAACCTGCCTTCGTTCGTAACATGAATTCCTTTAATGGCATGCTCACTGAGACGTACCTAAAAAAGAATGTTCCAATTTTTATGGTACATAAATGTTCCTATAAGAGCTTGAGAGGGTTGGATGGATATGCCAATTATCTTCATCCCTCTGGTAGCCTCACCTTCCTTTCTTCCGCCCCGTTCCTTTTCTCAGCAACCCCTTCATGGCATACCACCTCCACTCCTCTCTGACGGGAGAGATCCATGCTTCACTTGGATTCTAAAAAGATTTGCTTCAAGGCATCGTTTATCATAGAGCCACTTAAGCTAGAGACACACTAATTTACGGCTAGTCTTCACGAGCTAAACTAAACTTTCGCGCAGTCTCTGTCAAAACATTTCACGAACAGACGCAGTTGTGGGACAAGACACTAGGGATTCACATTTTTAGCTCTTAAAAGCGCTCTGGTAAATACTCATGTCACCTACTTTAAATGTCAGACTCTGAGTATTTTAGATTTGAGGCTTTCACGGCGGTGACTATGAAGAAAGCAGTCTTCTGGGATTTGGCACCGTGTATATGTAGTGTTAACGTCCAGCTCCACAAGCGATTTGGTGGCAATGAATGGCGTGGTTGCCAATCAGTCTTAACTGGTTACATGTACATGTACTCCTCATGTTTCTGCAGTTTTCTAGAGAGACTGCGAAGAATCCGGCTTTAAGATATCATGTAGATTCTAAATGATTCTGTCGAAATTGTATAATACTCAGAATTACTGGGTTTTTGCACTTCGTTTTGTTGGCTAGGTTTATAGCATAAATTTCTACCTCCGTTTTTATCGCAGTTTCAAGAATGTGCCTGCTTTATCACAATTTTTATTACACAGTTTCCTGTTATTTCCCACCGAAGTAGTCTGGTGTCAGGTAATTAAATAGCTGTAGTGAAAATCACGTGGGTTGTCCTGTGACTGAGGTTAGCTCTCCCCTCACCTGAGTACGGAAACAGATCCAGTTTCCAAAACTTTGTTTTCTCTGTTTTCTAGAATACCAGACGATGGATGAAGTAAAAAAACAGTAATTCTGAGTATTAAAATGTCGTTTATACTAATCTGAGACGGACAAGGGAGGGTCGATATGCTGAATCGATTGATACGATCAGTTCATTCATTCTTCAGTGCCTCTACAGCCTTTTGTAGGGCCCTGGTCTATTCTTCAGTTTCGTAGTCATTTTTACCCAGTTGGTAGGATTTCTTCGACTAATGATCAGTCCGTCGCAAAGCCGCTACCTACACACAGAACAACACAAACACAAAATGAAGGCACACACAGACATCCATGCCTCTGATTGAGATTTGAACCCATGATCGCAGTGTTCGAGCGAGCGAAGACAATTCATGCCTTAGACTGCGCGGCCTCTGTGATCTGCAATACAATCAATAGAATGTTACATAATTTTATGTACATTTAACAGAATGTGAATTGATATGAAAGAATACACAACTTTCCATTAAATTTCTGTAGTATGTTGCTGCAAAACTGTACCGATTTCACGTTTTTAAACATTGCTTCGTGTTTGTGCTTTTCAGCTACTCAGATCGTGGGCACTGCACTTCATTTCGGCGAGCTTTAGGCAAAACCCTACTGAAGTGCGCAACTACGGTCTGTCAGTCGAAATGCACGTGGGAACTCGACAACAGCTGAACAATTTTTCATATCTGAGAGTTTCTCTCGAACGTGATGAAGAATTCAAATTTTTACTAAGACTTGATAACAAATTGAGAATTGTACGCGAAACCTACCATGCTTTTCTGCCTGCATCTCTGGTATAATTTTCGTGTAACTCGCCAAATACTCATCTGATAGAAAATATTTCGTTCAAAATTTAAATAAAAAAAAAGGAGCAAAATATTTTTCCCAATACGCTTTTCTATGTCACCTACATTTTTCGAGACAGTTAAAACAGAATTTAGCGAAAGCACCAGAATTGTTACGGCGTGTGTACGTGGCTTAATTTATTAACTAATGATAGGGCCTAAAGGTTCGTTAAGCAACTTTAATCTCTTATACCATCGCAAGTAAATGATACTCCGATGTGAAATATGTCCTTAGGCACGGAAAGTAATAAAGCGGGTATAGAGAATGTATAATGGAATAGCAGAATTGTTTGAACGTTTGGCATTAAATAGCAGCTGTAAAGTTTCCAATTTTCGAAACTTCAGCTACATTCGCATTACTTAAATGACATTAAGAACTTTTTACAAAGAGGCAGGCCTAGTTAGTGTAATGTGTTTAACTCTTAAACGGCCGTTATTAACTGTGACATTAGTAAACTGTTAATATTTTCCTCTCCTCTTGCTCCCCAATTTGGAGCATAGGACAGATTTCTCAGTTTCATGAGCATTTTTATAGACTGTAGGACTCCTTGGGCGAGTGATCAGCTCGTAGCTAGGCCTCTACCTAACCACAGGACAGCACAAACACAGAATAAACGCATACACACACCAAACATTCATACCTTTTATGGGATTCGAACCCACGATCCTGGCTTGCGAGCGAGCGAAGGTAGTCCATGCCTCAGAGTACTCGGCTGCCGTAACCGGCGAGACTCTTCATTCACAGCAGAAAAATTATCTCTTTTGGTAGGGAGTTTAGGAAGTTGGTTACACTGTTGACACATCATCTTAGAAAGTTTTGTGAGAGTAGGCCCGGAAGTAGGAATTATGTGATAACACGAATAGATTTAAGCTGCTCAGAGGCACAGCGTGTAGTTGAGTTGGTTATGGTTTATCAACCCTCAAAAACACGAAGTTTATTTAGGCCAAAATAACATTTACATATTCAGGTCCTACTGAACTCAAATCAGATCTCATCGCCATTACAAAGACTTGTTACTTAATGCTCTTTACGAATATAACCATTGTTTATTCTGAGAAACATACCAGAGACGTGTGAATACATACATATGTACAGTCTGCGGGGAAAGTGCAGAGTTCTTCTGTGTTAAAGCTATTGGTACATGTAGCTAGCACTGTGTTTTAAGTAAGTAAAAAAGTAAAGCTATCCCCGTACCAGGCCGTGAAGGCCGATTGGGTTGTGAGACGTTGAGGATCCCACATTATCTAGACAATCGGCTCACAAATTGCGGTAAGATTGTCAGCCCTACGCGCCGGCCGCGCTTTACTCCCTAGGAAAAAGTAACGTTGCATTTAATTACTTGTGATTATCAGGGATATATGATCGAGGTGCTTTTCAGTTAATTNTTGGGATTCGAACCCACGATCCCAGTGTTCGAGCGGGCGAAAACGGCTCATGCCTTAGACCGCGAGGCCGCTGTGGTCGGCGTTTAGTTCATTAGTGTGCCGAATTATTGCCAGCAGGTGAATGACAGGCAAACAGGCCTACATCATTCAGTGGAACACGTAAACCGAGTTCTGCATTTTAGGCTGCTGTAATGATTCACTTTTTGCATTTGACGAATTTGCTGCTTGTAAGTTTATTTTAGAAAAGTTCCGAATAGCACAGACGTAGAAACACAGTGTAGAATTTCCTCTGCAGTTACTGTCTCTAGCATGGCAGGATTGGTAAACCACCATCACCTCTTCACTTTCAATCCGGTCGAATCCAGTGGCTCACCTTATGTTAGGTGACTCCAAGAGTTTTAAGTCTGTGTCAAAGTAACAATATGAGTTGGTTAAACAGCTTCATGGAGCTCAGTGTTCTTTAAGAGGCCAGCAGTTTCATCTCTTAAGGAAACCAAAATTCGTTACGGTTTCAACACTAGTACCTATCTTGCGATAGACGAATATGATCAACTATGTGTTCACTTAGAAGAATTTTTGCAACTTATCCTTACGAGCGCTTCAGAAGTGACAGTTGATCTCTTATGGCACCAAACGCTTAGTACTCCATGTAAGATTTGAGGTTTTCAAGGCGGTGACTATGAAGAATGCCGTCTTCTGGGATGTGGTGCCGTGTAGACCCTGAAGATGAAGGCGATGCTCCCCTCCGAAAACTCGGTTCACACAGGATTTGCACGGCGCCACATCCCAGAAGGCTTTCTTCATCATCTAGTGCTCCAGTGTTAAGGGCTGTCAAGTTGGAAGGTGGAAAGCTCAAAGACAGAGAATGTACATTGAAGAACTGTTGATGTGCAGGAATCTTTTAGTACTGCCATAGATCTTGCATTACTAACTGTCCGACTTCATTGGGCAGGAACCCGTACTCATACCAGTCCCGATCTTGTGCCAGACGAATCCAGACTAAACTTTCTTTCCTTCATACTGAGACTGCTCATTGCAGCGAAGATAAATATTCTATTCTTCTAAACTCTGAAATCGTGCGGTTTGGGTCTGGTCAGCAAGGTCTGTGCCTAATGCCTCTATCCTCAGACAAATGGCTACCTGTGTAGACGTGTATGAAACGCAAGCTTCCGGTAGAATTCACGAAATTTACATAAAACAGAACCCCTTCAAGCTTCGTTGTAGTTGAAGAATAACGACAATAAACCGTTGTAGTCTACATATATATCAACATGGAAGTGTAAAAGAAGAATTTACTACTGTTCTTGTGTTCCTGTGTTTCATTGAAGCAGTTGACTTGGTGCGGATCATAGGTTCTGGAGGGGGGGGGGGGCGCTGTTGGCAAGGCCGTATGCAATATGTCTAATAGTGCAGGGGGCCATGAGCCAGCGAACGCATGCGTAATGAACACGGTACATTAAGCAGAATAACATGGCCCTTGCTTGGTTAAACATCTGTAACGACGGTTAGAATTCATGGGACATGAGAAGACGTACAAGGAAGCAAACTGTCATAGTTCAGTAGGGGGGATGAAGACATCAGAACAAGGCATCTGCAAGTCTGGTGGCGCCATTAATAAACAAACAAGCTGTGGACAGTGCTGCTGTAGTGTCTCGTGTACCAGTAGCTCATCTTGGAACACAAATTTAAATTAGTTCCAGTCCGTTACTACAGATAATCTTAACGTATAACCGATACTGTTTCTATCTTAGCCTCAGACAAGCTGGGTTCTGCGCAAGGTCTGTAATAGATACTGAAGCCTTCAAGTTGTGTCCAGACCAGACATCCCCAAATTCGGGCATTGGCTATTACATAAGTACACGTAATACAGAATGACAGTGCGTTTAATTGCAGTAATTACTGAGACATATGCGTCTCACCAGCTGCAAACAACATATTATCCAAACGTCATCTCTCCAACTACAAACGTATAATAAGATAAAGTAATTTCTAACGTGGATTTCGATGCAATAATCAAATTCTGATTAGGTAGGGCGTATTCTACATTCATCATATAATGTAAAAAGAATGTAAATTAAATGAGAGAATACTTCAGCTGGTTGTAGAAAGCCTATGATTCCATTCGGAGTGAAATATTGTACATTATTTTCATTGAATTTAGTATGCCCTGGAAATAATGCATTTTAAGTAGGTGTTTAAATGAAACCCATGGTAATTTTTGTCCCTGTTAATGTTTGTTTGATGCCTTTCCTATTTTAGCGCTCTGAAATAAGGAGATGCTTTATCGCAATTGTTTTTCAGTTTTGATTTAGAACGTGTTGTGAAGGACGTCTGTGCAGCTCGGGCAGGTTAGAATTCAGTGGGAAACATTAGCTTCCGGACTACTCTGATAGTTATGAAACAAAAACATGAGTACCATAGGGAGAAAAACATAAACTCTATAAACGTTAGTTAGGTGCTTGGCGTGGAAGTAAAACATAGAAAACTGAGCATATGTTCAATTCTATGCATAGGGACGCAGGACAGAATCATAACCAAAGATGCCCAATAAATTCTTAAAAAAGTTGCGAAGTTGAAATGTTTTCCAATTATAGCAACAAACAGAAATTGCATTAATGAAGATATTGGGAAGAGTTTAAATGTGTTATTACCACTCAATAAAGATATTTTTGTGTTGCCGTCTCCTGCCTAGAAACCTGTAAGCAATACTACATTACAACTTCTTGTGTTGAGAAACATGCACTCTAAACGTAAGGGGGAAATATTGGTCGAGAGTGTTCAGAAAGAGGGTGCCGTGGAGAGATGAAATGATTTAACAGAAAACTGTATAACTGAAAGTTTCATAATTTGTATTCTTCACCACTTATTAGTTAATTACAATGATCCCCTCAAGAACGACAAGATTGATGGAGCTCGTTGTGTGTATGGGACAGAGGAGAAATGCACACAAACATTTAGTAGCAAAACCTCAATTGTTGAGGGAGGTGGAAGCAGATGGAGCGGGGGATAATGCAAAAATCGATGTTGAAGGAATAGGGTGGATGGGTGTGGTCCGGACTAATTTAGCTTAGGGTAGCAACCAGTGGCCGGCTCCTGTTGGCACTGTAATAAACCTTCGAGATCCACAGAAGACTGGGAAATTCTTGAGTTATTGGCTGAAAATTCCCTCCTTAAGAAGGACTGTGCTACGTTAATCAGTCAGTTTCAACGCGTTGTCAAGCGTCGTTACAGTCTTTGGTTCTTTTGTTTGCAGTCAATAAATTCGATATCTCGCAGTTTTTGCGCGTCCGGCAATTCAAACTCCTAACAGAGCCTTGGAGATTCGCATGAAGATGGCATCAGGAAGCAATTGTAGCGGCACATTTCTGTTAATGAAATATTCTGTAGCAATTATCGGGTGGTGAATGCCACTCTCATAATATGTAATGGGTTTGGAATCTGAGGACGTCAAACGTTTGCAAGAATCGTTAGTGTAGTTTTTGTTTTAAGTTGGGCGAGACTGAGCCCATTTGGTTCTTGTACCAGCCCCGGATGATAGCTGATGAATGTGGAGCAGTCGGTGGAATGACAATTGGCAGGGAAACCGAAATACTCGGTGAAAACCTACCCCAGTGCCACTTTGTCCACCATAAATCCCACATGAACTGACCCGGGATCGAACCCGTGTCGCCGCAGTAGGAAGCCAGCGACTAACCGCCTGAGTTATGGCACGGCCCGCGTCGTTGGTGTAAGTACACGTGGCTGTACGTGCGTGTTAACAGCATTCAATATTTGAGCCGGAGCTATCCAGAGTTGCTGAAAATGTCTGCATATTTCCTCTATATCCAACTTTCTGGTTTGCCAAATCATGACGTTAGGTGACAGGACACTTCAGCAAGATGCTCGTGGTATGACTAAATACTTGTTATGGAATATGACATGCCAAATAAGAAAATGCTTTTAATATGCGGGGTAACTACAAGGGAGTTTAGTAGGACATTAGTTTTTCCCTGATCATTAAACCAGCCTGTATCGGTAAAAAAGTAAAGGTAAAGCTAACCCTGTAACAGGCCGTGAAGGCCCATAGGGCTCTAAGACGTCGAGGCTCCCGCATTTTCTCTAGACAATCGGCTCACAGACGGCGGTGAGGTAGGCCTTACGCGCCAGCCACCCTTTACCACCAGGAAGATACCTAGTACTCATTTCTGTTACAGGCCGAGTCGACGCCAGGGACATAGTGTAGCTGGAAGGATTGGGTCAATTGAAAAATACAATGACCNATCCACCTCATCGGGACTCGAAACTACGACCTTCGGCTTGTAGCATAGTGCCTCAAGCAACCTGTATAGGATTCAGAGTATGTAATGTCCGGTGTCTAAGTGAGTAAACAGAGCGGAGAAGGAGAAATGATTGAGCAGGAAAAGGCCCTGGCCTGTATAAAATTATTTTATATTTATTATTCATTCCCCGGAGATCGTGAGTTAGTTCGTGTGGGGGTGGGGGGCGCAAGAGAGGGAGGGTCAGTAAGTGAACAAGTGCTCGCTCGATTTACCCCCAGCAGAGGTGTGGGAGCCAGTTGCAGTCGGAGTCCTCCGTTAAAGAGTAGATCCCATTTCGAAACGCACAGAAATCTTAGAAAGAACAAAAATATGGCCTTGAAGTTCGTCCGAACTATACTGTCTGTGCTGGCGAGGCCAAGCAACCAATGTCTCTGACTTGACCTGATATTTTCAGTAGCTCATACTTTATAGTGTCGTATGATAACATTATGAATAATGAATTGGGAGGTAGTGGAAGGAAGCGGTCGTGGACTAGTGCAAGACATTAGCCCGGAATTACCCTGGAGGGAAAAAAACACAAAAACTCAGGATTGCCGATGTACAGGCAGAGATTTGAACATGGGACCTCCCAAATACAAGTTATAAGTGTTATGCTTGGGCCAACGCGCTCGATGAGAACCAGAATTATTTCTTGGAACAAAGAGAGAGAGAGAGAGTACACCTTGCAAACTGATGATTCAGCACCACTTTGTGCTCCCCCCCCCCCCCCCCTTTGTGGGCGGGGGGGGGCNGGCCTGACCGTGTGCTGAAGCGAGTCAGCTGTTTAAAATGCAAATGAAGTTATTAATTCTGTCCCTGTAGCACTGGACCGCATTGGAAATAATGAACGATAGTGGAGAATGCAATTGGATGAGGAGGAGCCGAGCCGTCAAATTGTACAGCGAGTTCTACTGAGGAAGGTGATCAATGGAAGGCACGAAGTTCAAGCATTGGTTTGCAGTTTGAGTTTGGTTGACGCGAGTGGTAAGGCATTATTTACTGAACTGCCTTCTTAAGCACAGTGCCTGCTATATACATCACATGCTTTAAAATGAAGAAAGGTCTGAATTTTGGTGATGAGAATATTCACATACCTGTGTTTTACATGATTCTGACAATAAACATCGCTTATTTCCCCCAAACAACATTAACCTACATGTTTTTGTAAGGGAGACACAGCTTCATACACGAATTTTAGGCTTTCAAACAGAAGTAAAGTTATCCCAATGCCAAATTAATTAAACGCCACACCATGAAGACGTATGGGGGAGTGGAGGCATTGCACCACCACTTGATCTCGATACTAGATAGAGGTGAGCGGTCAGCTTCATGCTTCTGCCGATTTACCCCCGTAGGAAACATGAGTCAGTACACATTTGTGTATCCCAGAACCTGTCTGGACCTTACGGAGAAGAGAAAATATCTTGCCTCTGTCGGGAATCGACCCTGATTCCTCGATCGTCCAGCCCGTATCCTAGTCGCTATAGCGACTGAGATATCTCTGCTCAATCGGGCAATTTAAATTTAAGTTAGGGCGTTTTCGTTAGAATTGGCCCGTGATAGCTGAGTCTCACTGGGGGCTGAGGAGCGAGAAGGCCGCAGTTTGAGTCATAGCAAGGCCGTTGATTTCCTTGGTTCTATCATCAGCCCCTCCTGAACAGCTACGGGGTCAGGGGTGTGTAACGGTACTTAGTTATGCCGCTGGATGTCTAGAGGGGCCCTTCATAGCTGTCTATTGCTTATATCCTGGAGCGCACGTGTATGCATATATGCGTCTTGATTACATAATGGTTAGGCACACAGGAAACGTTACCTTGTTTACTCTAGTGTCTGACCGCCTATCTTTAGGAGCCCCGAATATTGGTAGCGGAGATTTGTTAATGAAAGAGTGCTCAGGTGACTATCGGAACTATGGCTGGGGCAGTGATATGAGGTTGAAGAAAATTGCACAGAAAGGAGCCCCACAATTCTTATTCTTTGTCACATTCTATTATAATGATCAGGTTAAAGGTTCGGCCACACAGAGCGCTACGTACGCGATGTTCGCTATACGAACAGAAAAATATCTCCCTTTATTGCCAAGACTTCCGTACGCCACGTACGCTATGTTCCCTATGTTAGCTGCGTCGCAGAGTGTACACAGCGTACGTAGCATACGTAGCGAACATGTGGCCGAACCTTAAGTCGAAGAAGTTTGTGAACACGCATGAAACCTCGGAATGAATGTACACAAGTTTTCATATGGAAAATTTTGTGTTAGGAAATAATTTGGAAGACTTAGGCGTAGGTGGATGAATAATATTGAAGTAGGTCTTGAAATCTAAGAGTGTGTAGACCGAGTTAATTTTGCCTAGGATATGGACGGATGGCGGGCTCGAAACTACGGGGAACTTACTGTTGGCTGCTCAAGGAAGATTTGCTCTTATAGGCTTAGTTTGCCAGGTACTTGACATTCATACAGCGTACACTTTTCACTACCTCGAACCTGTTACAGTTGTATAATTAGCAACAACGCTATTCATTTGAACCACGCAAAATAAAGAAATCCAGAGAATTCAGTAATGTAAGTCCAGTTTATATTTCTGGCTTTGTATTTTACGCCTCCCCTTTTCAATTCCTCTCCCCCACCCCCTAGCTAAATTCATCTCTCGCTATTCAAGTGTCTGCCTTTCTTAGCTCTTATCTTTCTCCCTTCTAGTGCTCTAATGAATTGAGAAACAGAAGCTCTCTGTATAGTTACAATGTACAGGTTCTTCAACTGAAGGGTGCCCTTTATATATAATTGTATTCCTTCCAACGTTGTGGGCCGTGAAGAATAATTTTATATTTCTGGAAAATAGACTCAGAATTTAACGTATGATTATAGACTACAGAGCCAGTTACGGTAGCCGAGCGGTCTAAGGCATGTACTCTCTTCGCTCGCTCGGAAGCCGGGATGGATGTTTGTGTGTGTATGCGTTTATTCTGTAGTCCTGTGTTTAGGTAGAGGCCTTGCGACGAGCTGATCACTCGTCCAAGGAGTCCAACCATCTGTAAAATGATCATGAAACTGAGAAATTAGCCCTATGCTCCAAAGTGAGAGCGAAGAGGGGGAAAAAATACTACAGTGAGTTTTCTATACAACGCTTCCGTGAAGAGAACTTCAATTTACAGGACGGCCCGAGTTGGTAGGAAGAACATTCGACTCCTCCACGTGAGTGCGTCGTCAAATTTTCTTATTGTAAATCTGTATATTTTGACATGACTACTTAAAAATTGTCCGTTGCGTAGAAAACGCTCGATAAACAAGCGAGCCATCGCTAAGCAAGGGCCCGCGACAATAATGAAAGAACTGCTGGAAAGGGTGATTTCTACGCCGTCCTTATCCTAGCGATAGTCGTCGAGGCAACTTGGCCACTTGTCTTTAGCAGTTGACGGCCAGTGAGAGCCGGTTAGTAATCCGTCATAGGCAGTAAAGGCTAGGAGTTGCCATCATTATTTTTTTTATTGCTAGTGGGGTGGGACTAAGTCCCTTGTACTGCGGTCACTTCTGGCCTATTGTACCAGCCCCAGATGATAGGCGAGGGTGATTGTGGAGCAATTGGTGGAATGAAGATTGGCAGGGGAAACCGAGAAAGCCTGCCCCAGCGCCACTTTGTCCACCATAAATCCCACTTGACCAGACCCGGGATCGAATCCGGGCCACCGCAGTGGGACGCCAGCTACTAACCGCTTGAGCTATACCTCGGCCTGCCATCATTAGTTAGTTGTAAAATGGTAGCCAGCCGATAATTACGTAAGCACGAAAGAATAATCTTTATTATTGGAACCGTTACCAGTCAACGACTTGTGAAGAATCGTTATTATTGGAACCGTTACCAGGCAACGACTTGTGATGACACAGAAGGCTTTATGTGTGGTGCGGTTCAGTGATTTCTAAAGTGTATAGATCCGAGAAACTTAGAGTTACCTGTTCTTGCGAGTTATGAGAGTCCAGCAAATCCAGTTACCAATTAAAACCCCGTGTCTATTCAGAAACATGTGGCAATATCTTACTCTGCCAGCATTGTAGATTCTGCGATTTTTTCTCTAAATTAACCCTACTCTTGTGTTATTGAAGCAAGCCCCGGAAATCTCTGGCAAATAGATCTTCTTATATAATAATGAAACCAGACGCAGGAGTTTAGATTTCAACCGCATGTCTGCGATTGAACGTTTTAAACATTTCTATTAACTTATAGTCTGTATCTAAGTGCACATTAAATGAGCCACGATGTTTCAGGCAGAATAATGATTAGCTGTGGACTAGGGAGGAGCGTTTCGATTTTCTTCACCATATCTGAGCCCCTCTAGCCCCCACGAAGGGGCTAAAGCGCCCTTCAGTTTGTCGCGGAACTGTTAACGTGCACTCAATACTGCAGTCTGGAATTCTGAATCGGCACTCGGCACTCGAACCCGCGACCTTCCGGCTTGTAGCATAGTGCCTCAATCAACTAGGCTACCGCTTACCCCGGGACCCAACTTGATATAACATTTTTCTCCGAATGACCTCAGGGACATAAAGTCACGCTACACCCTGCATAGTAAGTCATAAGCCTGTTTTTCATACGACAAATCCTATTGGGAGCATATGGTAAAATTTATTTAAACTTACGAAGCGCTTAGAAATTTGAAGCTTGAAATTCTTCTAAGTAGTATTCATAAACGCAGTTCAATCTCACAGAAGACACACTGCGTCTAAGATCTGAAATTTGCGATGGTGGCAAATTAACACTGTTATTGTCTTTTTGGACATTATCCATCGTCCTGCTTTTTTTTAAAACAACGCTTCGAGGACTGGACTGTCTTCGTCCTGCGACAGAAAGCCTATTCAGCTGCGCCTAATCGATAAGCTAGTCCCTAACCCCGGAGATGGGTACTAGCTTAATCCAGTGTGCCCAAATTTTTGTGCTTTTACCTGAGGACGGAGACAGAGTCCAATGCCCAAAACGATGATTGTAGATAAAAACCAGAACGCTGCGTGATGTTCAAAAAGTTAATAACTGTGCATTTCATGTCATTTGCAAAGACACTTGTTAGTGCCGGTTGAGAAATTATCTAAGTTTATTCTGAGAAGCATACGGAACAGTGAATATACACTCTCTGGGCAAAATACAGAGATTTTAAAGGTTACCTGACTTTGTGTTCCACTTTTTGCCGTCCGTGTGCAACGTCGGTTAGTATTCACTCGTCTTCTCTTTGTTGTATATCAGTACATGTGTCGGCCTAACCGACCATCATCAGGTGTACAGGCTCCTGTGATGAAGGGCTCTGCTGCCCACTGTAATGCTGTTATGGTTTTCTTAAGTAATTGCCTCAGACTAATTCTATGTTATGTGGGTTAACGAGCTGTTGTCATGCACGTGTTTGTCTTATCTGTAATATGTGATGGATTACATTAGAGTTCTATTTTGAGGCATATATTTATGCATATTCAGTCTCTGTATATCTGATGTTACTTACGGTTTTGTCTTCTTGTTGATTTATCTTTGGCTCGCCGTGTGGATGTCCTGAATGTTTCTCTTGGAGCGGAAGCTTGTTGTTTGGCGGTCAGCCATCATGGTCATTCGCGGTAGGTGTTTCCGTGACGTTGGCTGCGTTAAATACCTAGGATGCAGGGCGTGTCCTGTGCTGCCAGCTGGTGTTCGTTTCCTGTAGTGCTTTGAATGTTGGGTTATGTGTGTCCGCGTGTCATTCATTTACAAGTAATTTTTGCTTGTCTTCTATATGTGGTATTTTCAAGTGTTTTTAAGTGTTTTCCTCCTCTAAGAGTTGTTATAATATTAATAGTATCTGTCAATGTTCCATATTTGTGTCCTGTGTTTAATATGTGGTTTGATTATCCTCAGTTGTTGTTATTTTCCTAATTGTTTATGTTCCGTCTGGTTGCGGAATGCTCCGCCTGTAAGCATTTCATTTGGCAGATGTCGCTTTCGTTGTATTTGTCTCTCCTGAGTGTTGTTTCCACTGTTTTGTATTGTGATTTGCGTTCTGAATGGTATTTCTATTTGGGCGTCCTTGAAAATATTTGTGATTTTTTTGTTCTTTTACGCTTTATGTGAACGGGGCCCGTTTCGTTTTCTGATGTTGTGGGTCCATGTCAGTATTTTATTATGTTTTTATATGTCTAGGTAGTTTATGATTTTGTTCATATTTTATTTGTCGTTATGAAGTGTGTTTTTTATAATGTTTCATTCTTACATTTTTACTTCCTTGGATACTGGGCAAGTGATTTATCTGTTTACTAAGTAGTTGATACTAATGCTTTATGCTACTGTGGATGGCAGGAGTCGTTGGCTGTTAATAACGTCTGTTTCAGTGGGCTTTCTGCATATTTAAATTCGACCTCTTTTTCAGCTCGGTGTATTGAAACATATAGAAAGTGAATGGATTCCTTTCCAGTGGTAAATTTTATGGAGGGTTGTTCATTGAATTCGTCTAATGTTTTGTCTATATTTGTTTTTCTTTCGCCATAAATTAGAAGAATGTCGTCTACATATCGGAAGCATCCCATTATTTGAACAGCATCACAGTAAGCAGCAGATTCCTTTATCACTAGAGCCTGTACACCTGAAGATGGCCGGTTGCCCCGAAACATGTAGTGATATACAGCAAAGAGAAGAAGATGAGTGAATATTAACTGACATTGCACATAGACGATAAGAAGAAGAACGCCAAGTCAGAGCTACACGGTGCAACAGAATGCTGCAATATAATACTTATACGTTGCAGCTGGGGCACGCGGTAGCATAGTTGGTTCAGGCACTATGCTACGAGCCGGAAGGTCGCAGGTTCAAGTCCCGGAGAGGTGGATTTTTTTTTTCAATTTACCTAATCTTTCCAGCCGTAGTATGGTCCTGGGGTCGACTTAGCCTTTAACAGAAGTGAGTACCAGGAATCTTCCTGGGGGATAAGGGGCGGCCGGCGCATAAGGCTGACAACCTTACCGCCATCTGCTAGCCAATTGTCTAGAAAATGTGGGATCCTCGGCATCTCACAAACCTATGGGTCTCTACGGTCTGTTACAGAGGTGGCTTTATTTTTATTTTACCTTTATATTTTAATGGATCTTAGAGAGATAGGGTGGATTGGATAGATCTGGCTCAGGATAGGGACCAGTGGAGGGCTCTTGTGAACACGGTGATGAACCTTCGGGTTCCATAAAATGCTGGCAAATTCTTGAGTAGCTGCAGAATTGGCGGCTCATCAAGAAGGGCTCAGCTCCGTGAGTAAGTAAGTAAGAACCATTGCTAGAGAACGAACGACAAACACGTTTCCTGGGATATGAAAATGAAAGATTTTTCCACGGAGATAGATTCTTGGAAACCAACACGTCGCTGGGGAAACAACAGGCGTTTCCGTGGATGCGAGTGATCAACAAACATTTCCTTGGATACTAATAAGCTATATAAGAGGCCGTTCAGATCAGAATGGAGTCGGTCGAATACCTTCAGTGTAGCTCTGCGACTCGTAGGAGGCGACGAAAAGAGAAGTCTCGAATCTGAGGCAGTAAAATATGGTCGCGAGTCCCACGGGACTCGGACCCGAGAATGACTGCGCTGGCGAGGACCAGCAGCAATTGTAAACTACAAACCTGTTCTCTCGATAGAGAGAGCGCCCCACATCAACAAACCAGCAACTGTCTGACAGTACCTCCGAATTTTAAACCATTTACTAATTACTCATGCTGCTACTATGGAGTAGATTGTAAATTTGCAAGAAATAAAAAAAACTATCTGACAGTAATAAAAATCTGGTCGTAAGCTGCAGACGAGTGCTATATTCCAAGACAGACTGGCCGACTGACCGTCGGTCGCAACATGAGACTCAGACTCAGTCTCAGAATGAAGTCAGAATAGAGAGAGACCAGAATGGAGCTAGTCCTAGACAGTCTTTTATTGTCATTATGAGTTACTGTTATTACGAGTCATTGTAAAAGAGTGACCAATAAATCCAGTCACCCAATCCAAAACCCGTTATTATTAATCACGCCCATAAATCGTGACAACATGTATATATGGTATGGTCCCTCTGCTTAACTAATCAAGCATTAAGCCATGAAAGCGCATAGGGGAATGAATGTATAGATCCACATTTTCTTGACACTAATTGGAGGTAAGTGGTTAGCTTCACGTCTCTACCGCTTTACTCCCGGCGAAAGAGCCCCCGGTCCCCATTCGGTAGGAGGTTGGGTGGAACCCATAGCCGGTCTGGAAAACTTGGAGAAAAGAAAGTTCTTGACCCTACCAGGATTCGAATTCTGACCCTTCAGTCGTCCAGCCCGTAGCCAGCCGCTATATAGACTGCGGATTCCCGGGTCCCTATATATTTTACTATTGAGTTCAGAATTGCTTGCGTTTCTTCTCTCACTCTGTCTTTCGGGACAGGATTAAATTAATTGTGTATCTTTCTATCAGAGGTGCAGTGTTTATGCGTGTGGGGGTGAGGCGGTGTTCCTGTCTGGACACTTAGGACTTTCGAAACGACACAAATCCCACCCTTATTATCCTCAGGTCACTTACTGTTTACAGAGTCTCCAATCTGCCTCAGATTCAAAGTATCGACTATCCCTACTTTAGCACTGAAAGTTCCAAACAGATTTCGACATGACATATACTGATCTGACCGATTTCACGGGCTAGTCCTGGGTTCCATCCCCTCTCTGATCTCTGACAGATGTGGTGAATACAGAAAGTACCAGCTCCCATCCTGTTCGGATCTTACTCTAAGATGTGTGTGACTTCTAGCGTCAAAAGTATTCTTTAATTTTGTTCTAACAAAACAAACAAACTCCGTGGCCTGTAGTCCGCAAGCGAACTATACCAACCGAGCGACCGCCGCTTGTCGGCGAAGTTAGTGCCAACTTTTGCTGATAGAGGGGGTTACGTGGTCAGCGCAATGAATCCCCTCGGCCGTTAATGTCGGTTTTCTAGACCGGAAATTTTGTTCTATCATGGAAAGAAAAATATATATCTTGCCCCCAGGGTGATCACATAAAACTGAAGATTCATACATTTACCCTAATCAGGTTGGTCGAAACCAAGATACTCCATAACAGAAGGTGTCAGCCACAAGAACGGAATTTGTAGTTTTAAGTAATATTGTTTTTTTTTTTCAATTGCAGCTACAGCCCCAATTTGGGCCTTGGCCTACCTCCATACAACTCTCCGTTTCACTTCGGCTTACTAGATCTTAAACATTGGGTAGGATTCCTTGGGCGGGTGATCAGCTCGTCATAAGGCTTCTATCTGTACACAAACATAGAAACACGCACACGCACGCACGCACGCACACACTGAACATCCATGTCCTGACTGGGATTCGAAACCACGATCCCGGCTTTTAAGCGACCGAAGACATTGGCATATGTTAGACAGCTTGGCTACCGTGACCGGCAAGTACTATTAAGTCTTATGTTATTTATTTGGTGATTATGAACGTGGGTATACAATGTTAACTTTTATTACAGCGCCATTTTAGAGTTTCAGAACTTGCTCGAACTACGAACCGTTCCTTGAAATTAACTGGAAATTAAAAATTAACAACACGAATCGATTTGTTACAGGCTATAAAATTTTGAGAATGTCGTTAGCGGTGACTATGAAGCATGAGTACAACTCAGAATGGAATTACGCATAAAGACGGGAAAGTAAAGTATCGAAGTTTGGCGTAAAGAACGGCGAAAATATTCATTGATATTAAGTAAATGTAAGATTTGAGGTTTTCACAGCGGTGACTATGAAGAATGCCGTCTTCTGGGATGTGGCGCCGTGTAGATATTGTGTTAACTGACGTTTCGGAGGAACGTATCGCCTTCGTATTTAGGCTAGAAAAATCCGCTACCTGCTCAAGCTGTTCCCCCGCTCGCGGATTTTTCTTCCCTGAAGATGGAGGCGATACGTTCTAGCAAAACATCGGTTCACCAAGATGTACATGGTGCCATATACCAGAAGACGGCAGTCTTCATATTAAATAAATGTTTTCTGTTCCAAAACAGCTTATAATCTCTGCCTTGCTGACGAACGAAGAGTGTAAAGTCTTTCTCTATTCTGCAGTTAATTCTACACATTGAATTCATCATCATCATCATCATCATCATCATTAGCTTTTACAGACTAGGCCTCTCGTCTGTTCCGGTTCAGCAGAACTTTTCTGACGGTAGGAATCTATCAGACATTTGGTACGATTCCTCGGACGGGGCACTGGCCTATCCCAAGGTCTCTATCTGCACGGTACAACACGAACAGACAAAAGGCGGCTGTATACCCATGCTCCCAATGGGCTTCGAACCCACGATGCCATTGTTCGATCGGACGAAGACGTTACGCATATTATACGTCTCGACCACTCAGGCTCGTGTCACTGTGACTTCAGAAGGATATCTCATGCCCAAGGAGTAATGGTGTCTCTCATGTCAGTGAAAACATCTTGAAACGCCTTGGAGGACACAGGATTTACATTCTGTAGCATTCTGTAGACTGCGATGGTGATGAAAGAAGTTTTGCTGTTGAATGTGAGGTCTTATCTACGTGTTATATATTCCTGTTTATTTCCTGGTAATATAGTCCCTCAAAAGTAGGGATAGCTCTGTCGGTATAGCGACGGGTTACTGGGTCTATGGCCAAGGAAGTAATTCTAGATTCCCAGAAGAGGCAACAGAACTTTTTCTTCCCCAAAGCGTTCAGGCCGGCTCTGGAGCACACCTAACGTTCCATATAATCGATAACAGGTTGTAACTGTTTACTCCCCGAGAGGTAAAGCGGCCTGAGCCTGAAGTTGACTACTAACCTCCATCTAGTAACGCGGTCGAGAATTGTGGAGCTTTATCTACACTCCCACAATTTACTTACTTACTTACTCATGGAGCTGAGCCCTTCTTGAGGAGCCGCCAATTCTGCAGCTACTCAAGAATTTCCCAGCATTTTATAGAACCCGAAGGTTCATCACCGTGTTCACAAGAGTCCTCCACTGGTTCCTATACTAAGCCAGATTTATCCAATCCATCCTATCTCTCTAAGATCCATTCTAATATTGTCAACCCACCTACGCCTTGGTCTTCCCTGTGGTCTCTTTCCTTCTGGCTTTCCCACCAGTATGCTATACGAATTCCTCGTCTCCGCTATTCGTGCTACATGACCTGCCCACCTCATCCTCCTTGACTTGATCATTCTAATTATATTTGGAGAAGAGTACAAGTTATGAAGTTCCTCATTATGCAGTTTTCTCCAACCTCCTGTCACTTCATCTCTCTTCGGTCCAAATATTCTCAACATCCTGTTCTCAAACACCCTCAGTCTATGTTCCTCCCTTAATGTCAGAGACCAAGTTTCACACCCATACAGAACCACAGGCAAAATTATAGTTTTGTATATTCTAATTTTTATGTTTCAGCCACCGTACATTTAAAGTTTTCATGCGTTTTCTTTTATATCCACTTGTTCCAAACACGTACTTAGTTTTGCGTGGTGTTTCCGCAGCTCCCATTCGCATGTCTGTGGAAGAACTCGGCGGCTTCCTTAGGACGAAGTACACGTGTGCTGTAGCCGGGGGTGTAATCCCATCCGAAACAAACTTACCAATTTCCGAAATTTTATTTCTGTGTGTCCTTTCGTAGCAATTTTATAGAGTCTACTCCTGTTTCATGTCTAGCGTTATTGCGTACGTATTGTATGTGTTGAAGGAAAGAGAAACTGAGGTTTTGATTGTCATCAAGAGCTTCCGCAGCTCCCCCAACTCCCTATTTCCTCTAACACATTGGCCTCGTCAACCGCTGTTTTCTCAATCGCCGATTTTTTTCAGGAGGTAACCTTCCCCGGTTTCGCTACATTGCTCTTCAGCGGCTAATAACAATGCTTACAGATTTCTATGCCATGGTCAGTAACATTATTTGTAGAATTTGAGGTTCTCACAGCAGTAGTTAAGAAGAGTGTGTCATCTGGAATGTAATGTCGCGCAGTTCTTTTAAATCCAACCGACGTTTAGGAGGAATATGTCTCCTCCATTTTCAGGGTCGAAGGAAAGAAAAGTAAGAAACCAGCATGAAGCAGGCAACGTGCTCCTCTGAAATGCGTGTTGAATTCTAAAAGACTGCATGCCTTTATATACCAGAAGATAGGACTCTATTTTTTTTCCTTGGCACTACAGCCCCAGTGGGCCTAGGTCTACCTCCATGAAATTCTCTGTTCACTTCGGTTTTTCTAGATCTTACACATTCGGTAGGACTCCTTGGGCGAGTGATCAGCTCGTCGCAAGGCCTCTACCTGTACACAAACACAGAAAAACGCACACACACAAACTAAACATCCATGCCCTGAGTGGGATTCGAACCCACGATCCCGGCTTCTGAGCGAGCGAAGACAGTGCAAGCCTTAGACCGCTCGGCTACCGTGACCATTAGATAGGACTCTTAGCAGAATTATTTTTACTGAGCAATCTTTAATTTAAAGGAGGAATGTAATAAACTTTACTCATATATATTTCTTGATTTCCATGGAGATGTGTCTTCAAACGATCGTATAAACTTACATTACTGTCGTAATAGTCACCCTCTGAGTAATAAGAGATTTGGCTTACCTCATGGTGTCAGATTGGAATTCTTTGACGTGTCTTTACTGAGCTGGTATTTATGGAAAATTTCCACGTGCGTGTTTTTAAAAGAAAAAATCTTTATAGTCTGTTTCACACCAGACTATAAATACTAACTACACTTCCGCCGCGCCATAGCTCAAGCGGTTAGTCGCTGGCTTCCCACCTCGGCGGCCCGGGTTCGATCCCGGGTCTGGTCAAGTGGGATTTGTGATGGAAAAAGTGGCGCTGGTGTGGGTTTTCTCCGAGTACTTCGGTTTCCCCTGCCAATCTTCATTCGACTAAATTCTCCATCATCATAATCACCCGGGGCAGGTACAGTAGGCCAATCAGTGGCCTCCGTGCCGAGTGGACCCAGTTGGACTCCACCCCCAACTAAGCGAATTTAATAAAAGGAACTACACTTCACATAAATAATCAATATGAACAAAATTGGAACAACAATTTGAAACAAAAGCCTCTTCTTTCCATCGCGGTCTATTATTGAAGGCCTAATTTCATAGAATAAGGTACAGTATGATAATCATGAGTAGTGTGATTTCACAGTGTCTCTAAGTCTGAATAAAAAACGTTTACTTTGGATGACATCAGGTTCCCCGTGAATGGTCGGGCACACGTATCTGTAGATACGTACTTCCGTTCAGCGCATTTTCAGCCAGAAGGAAGACCGTTACAGAATTATACATGTATATTCATATTGTGTTGTAAGAATTGTGGGTTTTACAGTACACGTAACTAAATATTTTATTACGGTTAAGATTCTTATAACGTACGTGACCTAATTCTAATTAAGCGATGTTTAGAATTTTGCTTTATTCCTGTTAATTGTGTATTGGCTGTGGTGTGTTGTACCTGAATTCATCTAAATAATATAACGTATAGACCTATTGTTAGGCAACGACTCTGTAAACACATTCCCACTGAAGCGGACGGGCGCAACAATAGGACGTCTTTTGCTAGGCAGCGGATCAGTAAGCAAGCCTTCTCAAAAATAGACAGTTTTATGTGTGCCAAGGAGTTATAAAGGGGCAGAGATCGTCGTTTGAGTGAGTTGTCAAGAAATGGGTCGAGTTATGGCGATGACATACAAGATGATTGAGAAGACATGGCTAGAAATTATTATTAGACTATGACAAGAAGACTTCATGTGTGATTTGAAGTTACAGTGAGGCTGTCATAATTCCTTTGCTAGGATACGACTAGTGAAGACTGAATATCATAGTGCTCGTGTAACAGTGAGATACAAAGCGTGTAGAGCAGCGACAGCGCTGCATTGCCTGTGGTCTGGAGCTGTGAATGTACAGTACAAAGTATCAGTAAATCCAATCATCCAATCAAAAACCCGTCCATAGTCACCCCTACACGTGACAGTTATATTAAATAAAATGTAATTCCAACTTCACAGAAAGGGCGGTTAGTCGCTGGCTTCCAACCGCGGCGGCCCGGGTTCGATCCCGGATCTGGTCAAGTGGGATTTGTGGTGGACAAAGTGGCGCTGGGGCAGGTTTCCTCCGAGTACTTCGATTTCCCCTGTCAATCTTCATTCCACCAAGTGCTCCACAATCAACCTCACCTATCATCTGGGGCTGGTACAATAGGCCAGAAGTGGCCGCAGTACAAGGGACTTAGTCCCTTGAAAAAACAGCTGGTAAATAAACTTCAAGGAAGTAATATTTATTTATTGTGAGAAACGTATAACAAATAACTACATTATGTGACTCACATAGAGAGGATTTTGAGGCTAAAAAGAGGTGATACGAATATTAACCAGTGTTGTCTAAAATGTTAAGTGAACTGAAATTTATAAGCTATTCCTGTAAAAGGCCGTGGAAGCCCGTAGTTTTATGAGATGTCGAGGCTCCTACATTTTCTACACAATCAGCTCACGCGTGGTGGTAAAGTTGTCAGACTTACGCACCGGCCGCTCTTTACCCC
>NW_019720703.1:868543-879591 GCF_002891405.2 Cryptotermes secundus
GTTTCCTGGTACTGATTTCTGTTAGAGGCTGAGTCGACCCCAGGACCACAGTGCGGCTGGAAGGATTAGGTCAATTGAAAAATCCAGAGACTTCATTTGGAAATCGTACCCGAGACCTTCCGGCTTGTAGCTTAGTGCCTCAACCAACTGCGCTACCGCGTGCCTGTCAGTAAGTCTGCTAACATTACGTCACCCCACTTTTGAACAGGAGCCACATTGACGGTTCCTTAAGCATAGTGCCATTGCAAACTGTTCCATTTTGAGACTCCAGCGCTGAATGTGGACCTAAAGAGTAAGGCTGAAGATTTATTACATTTTTGCAGTCATTAAGATTGTTGAAGTGGAAAATCAACAGGAGTGAAGGCAAAGAACAGGGTAGAACCTCGGGAGATTTCTGTCCTAAATTTAAATCATCAGACGAATTTTCCGATAAGTAGACAGGACCTGCTAAGGTCCTAGCCCACCCCCACTGTTTTCCTTAGAGCCTTGCAGATTCTATTACCATCTCCTCCCCCCTACTGGTTTAGAGACTTCCCTTGCGAAAGAAAAACGACTCTTTCAATTAACTTGTTACGAATGGATGGGGATTGTTTAGCGAAGAATGAGCAACCCATGGATCTGTTCCATTCTTTTCATTCACAAGAATGGAGTTTTATTCTGCAGTAAGTAAATAACGACTAATTGAAAGTTTGGGGAGATGATGACCCGATACTTACAAACGCAATAAAACCCTCTACACATTAGGAATCTTGTTAAAAAGAAGTATCGTATTTCTGGAGGGAAGTGCTCTTACAACTTGTGCTGGAATTACATCAAGTGTAGAATTTCCATTTCGTTCGAATTATTTCTCAGAAAATCCCTCTATATTCAAGTAATAAATACACCATAAAAAACTTTACATATTCCAGGCTCATTACCGTTCCTTGCAGCATTGCCCTTCTTATCCGAAATAAAAGAACGTTCTTCTTTTGAGAGAAAGAACGGTTTATTCCAAATATCTGCAGCCACCTGCTCACGCTGGTTCATCGCTCGCGGATTCATTATACCCTGAAGATGGAGGCGATACTTGTCTCCGAAACGTCGGTTGACACAATATCTACACAGAAAACAGCATTCTGCATACACGCCATTACTTCCTACAGGATAATAATCTGGAAATGTTTTGTTGCCAATTTATTAAGCACAATATGAAATATTAGATGTATTTATTTGAGGACTGTTTTTGTCTGGGTTTAACTGGTTAGGGAATTTTAATCGTTTTAAGTCTGACTGCTTGACTGGTGCTGACCCTCTCCAGCACATTTATTCTTGGTTCTGAGTCCCACGGAACTCATGGTCATATTTCGCTCTCTGGCGGCTCTGGGAGCTTGCAGACCCCCGTCTCTTTGAGCCTGAAATTAACCTAAATGATATTGTAACGTGTCGACCCGTTACTGCATAGTAATCGCAAACAAACAGGCTCCCACCGTAACTAATCAACCCGCAACAATTCATTAAATGTTGGAAGTCGTGTTTTCTACACGGTCCGTGCCAAAGGTTTATCAGTGGGACTAGTTTAGAGCTTAGTTCAGTTGTGTGATGTGTACCAGACAGTAAGGACCTAAGCTACACTGCTAAAGTCCGTTACCAGGAAACGACTAGTGAAAACAGAAGATATTATATTTACTTTAAAACATGAGTCCAGTCTGCTTGCACCGGTTCNCTGTCTCTTCGCTTGCGGATTTTCTTATTTGTCCTTTTACCCTGATGATGGAGGCGATACTTTCCTCCGCAACGTCGGTTAACACCACATCTACACGGTGCCACATCCCAGAAGACTGTTTTCTTCTTAAGTAAAGATAATTTAAAAGCCTCTGAGTAAGATAAAAGTAAAGTTATCCCTGTGCTTAACTAATTAAGCACTACGCCATGAAATTGTATGGGGGAGTGGATATATAGAACCACGTGCAAAACTAAATACTTCGAAATGGACATGGTAATCGTAAATACCAGCAGGTATACCGTTCGATATTGCATATTCCGAGGTTCTGGCAACGGCGTTAAACAAACCATGCCCAACCTACACGCAAAATATTATCACTTTCTGCCCCGTAGGTAAAGCTGTTGTGAGACGTCGAGGCTCCCACTTTTTCTAGACAAACGGCTCACAGATGGCGGTGACTCTTTTCTTTTAGAGGCTGAGTCGACCCCAGGGCCATAGTGCGGCTGGAAGTATTATGTAAATTTAAAAAAATCCACCTCATTGGGACTCGTACCCGCGACTTTCCGGCTTGTAGCATAGTTACTGAACCAACTACGCTACTTGTGCCCATCTAATACATAATTAACTCACAAATTAAATTAATTATATTTCATCATCATCATCATCATCGTCGTCACTGGCAGACAGCCCTTTTTGAGCTCTGGCCTTCCTCAGGATTGCTCCCCATTCTTCTCCATTCGATGCTACATTCCTCCAGTTCTTTACACCCAAAATTCTTATGTCCTGCCACACACATTCTTCCCATCTCAATCTTGGTCTTCCCACTCTCCTATTTCCTTCTGGTTTGGTGTTAAGCATTTTCTTGATGGTTCTATTCTCGCTGGCACGTATTATGTGTCCAGCCCATTCAAGCCTTTTCACCTTTATAAATCCAATAATGTCTGGTTCATTAAACAGTTTGTATAGCTCATGGTTATACCTCTTCCTCCATATTCCATTTTCTTCCACTGGTCCAAAGATATATCTCAGGATCCTCCTTTCAAATATACTTAACAGTCTTTCATCCAATCTTGACAGTGGCCAGGTCTCAGAGGCATAAGGTAAGTTTTATTTTTTAAATGTAAAATAATCGATTTTATATAAGGCCAATCCTGATTTTTTTCTTGTGCATATTTGTACTTAGAATCTGTTATACGCAGAATTGAACTACTATAAAGAGTTATTATTATTTAATAGGACAGTGTTGATTTTTGCCTTTGGCGTAGCCCTAAAAAGTGGTGCTCATTTCTGTTATCATTCCTTTAAACACAAGCCTGAGAACAAACGTGTTGATATTGGATTATATTGCCAGTATATCATCCCGTTTTCCTCTGAATTCAGTCAGTTAATAACAATTAATTCTGTGTAACACATGCTGTGCCATTAGGAACTTAGAGAGAGTGTTCCTTTGCTTTTTGTGGTTCCCAGAATTAAGAGCGATTATTTCCCCAAACAGATTCAACGGGTTCATATTTGTAATCGGGACGCAGTTTGTTCTCTGTGAGGTATGAACTGAAGTTTTGAATACTGCTGACATGAGTTTCATGCTTCAAAGGGTTCCCTGGTATTGAGCTTGTGTATATGTTTACGTATATGCCGTGGGGTCAAAGTCAATGCTGAATACATGTGAATTTCGAATTCTTTATTCATGGGTCCTGAAATATAACCTATTGGCCCGATTTTGATCTACATTGAGTAGTGCTTTGTAGTAGTGTAAGGGTTGACGATTGTAATGATGTAATACAAAATGGGGGAAATAGCCACGTTTTAATCACTTGTTTGATATTGATTCGCTGAAACCGAACTCCAATTTCGTTGCGTTTAAAAAACGAATGTGACGGCGGAATTCAGACCTGCCAAATTAGAGGACAGTTTTCCACAATTTGTTCTGCTTCTATCAGTTAAAACACATATGTAAAGTTTAACCAGGGGCAAAAAGTAGAGCAAAATCAAGTGTGCGTCACTCCTGCTTATTATTCGAGTTATTTGAGGTTCAAATCTCGGCAATGAAACTGGCTAATAAACTTGATATATGTGTATTTCATGTTTTCTCATAGTCCCGCCAGACACATATCGGAATAGTACCTGAAATTAGAACAGGGTGTTGAGGAGAATATTTGGACAAAAGAGAGATGAAGTGACAGGAGGTTGGAGAAAACTGCATAATGAGGAGCTTCATAGCTTGTACTCTTCTCCAAGTATAATAAGAATGATCAATTCAAGGAGGATGAGGTGGGCAGGCCATGTAGCACGAATGGGGGAGACGAGGAATGCGTATAGGATATTGCTGGGAAAGCCAGAAGAAAAGAGGCGACAAGGAAGACCAAGGCGTAGCGTATGTGGGTGGACAATATTAGGATGGATCTTAGAGAGATAGGATGGGATGGTATGGATTGGATAGATCTGGCTCAGGATAGGGACCAGTGGAGGGATCTTGTGAACACGGTAATGAAACTTCGGGTTCCATAAAATGCTGGGAAATTCTTGAGTAGCTGCAGAATTGGCAGCTCCTCCAGAAGGGCTCAGCTCCATGAGTACGTAAGTAAGTACCTGAAATTATACCACGAACACTTCTTGTCTGGGATTTATCGCTATGTAGACTGGTAGATATTTACCAGCATTTCAGAGGATCCCACTGACTCCATTTCAGGGTAGAAGAATAAGCCGAAAGGGAAAGACTACCAGTGAAGTATGGGTGGACCAGTGGGAGCCCTGTAAAATATTTCGGTAGAAGTGGTCCTGGTCCTGAAGAGGAACGAATTTGTAGTAGGAAGGGGCCAGGAGCGAACGACCCTGAAGGCGATACTGGGGACCGAATGAAAACGTGAGGAACTGAAATGGGCCGGACTTATAAACAGCAGCTTCCTCCAGAACGTATCTAAATGTCTGCCAGTATACACGACGTCACATCCTGAAAGGCAATAATTAATACCGTAACCGTCGTTAAAATCTCAAAACCTAGTTTGGTACGTGTATTAATAATACCGTACGTCACCACACAAATTGCACATGTTAACTTACAATACTTCTCCGTTTAATTACATTTCGCTTTGGCTCAATGACGTCATTTTCCACTTGCCTAAAACAACTACCAGTATGTGGGAACCTCAACATCTCACAACCCTATGGGCCTCCACTGCCTGTTACAAGGATACCTCTACTTTTACTTTAGTTACTTAGTAGTTCTCATGGTCATTATACTGATGCTGCAAATTACTAGAAGTTAATTGGTTCCAGAAATTGTTGCCCTCTGACAGATTATGCCTACGGTTCATACAGATTTGAACTGAAAATAATCGAATTATTAGAAGCAATATTGATGTCCATTCTTGAGTTACAGGACAGGTGGATAGGCGCTTTGTCAGTTAATAAAGTTCCGAAGAAGGAAATTTCAGGTATTATTAGTTTTATTATATAGCTGGCGGGTTTATTATTACGGGGACAAGAAACCCTAAACAGTTGACAGGGGAACTGAATCATATATATACATTGTACATACTGTGCATCCATTTGGGGTGCGAAGAGGATGACCGAATTGACCATGACAGGGCACAGGTTCTATGATCATTGAATTGGCTTTATTGGCATAAACAATACATAACCTCTCAGCTTATAATTTCTGAAGGTTGTGCAGTTCAACACAGCACTAAGCAAATACATTTGGAATTATAAAACAGGCTGAACAAGCTAAGTCACAAAATGTATAAATTGGTGCACTGTGTTCTCGATTCTGGACCGCAGAATTAGATTTTGCATCGACTCTAGAATTACTGTCTTAATTATAGAGATTATATGATACACAGATCGTTAGATGAAATTCTTCAGGCAGGTAGTCCGACACATTAGACTGAGTGTAATATCACGTGACAAATGTTAGCGATCGCGTGAATGTTTCGGTTTTATTCATCTTTCTAAGATGAGAAATTTTGTGGAGATTTGTAAAGATGTGTAGCAATGCATATTTGTGATGTTTAAAATTATAAAATCCCGATAAAGCGGCACTGTTTCTAGTTTGGACTGGCTTCATCTTCTTCGTTTTCTAGCTGAAACATTTGGTGCTAGACATGCAACTGGATATTTCGAAACTTTTAAATTAATCTCGACAGCTACTTCTGGATATATTTAAGACTCTCTGTCCTTTAATATGTATAAATATACGAATATTCTTACTATTTTATGTTATTTATATGTTTTAAATTTAATTCATATGTAGTTACTTAACCTTAACTGTTTACTGCCGTGCCGCCACAAGGTTTTGACTTATAATAAAACCGGTTTCGTATCGAAATAATATACTCTTATTTCCGGGAGTAAATTACAGGTAGAAATATTTTTTTTTATTACGGAATCTTAAAATGCTCGACCCACCATCGTTAGAGTCTGATGTACCTCGTATGTTTGGATGCCAAGCTAGAAGAAAACCCCTGACACCAGTAAACTGAGGATTTACTGCAACGAAAGATCACACTCTGAAGTTCTGAGTTAGGCAATCTGGTAGGTGGGTTCCAACGTTTCGAAGGGACATACTGCCTCCATACTCAGGCCGCAAGTTACCGGACTACACGGTGGTGTAACCAAAGTAACAAACATATGAAATGTGGGGATATGTACGAGTGAACATCTGAGAAACAAATACCTGGTGGTCGTTTGGTTGCAGTCTCTCCGGCCGGTGGGTGGCATGCTGTGTCAAGCTTGTCAAATAGTGTGGCATTGTCCCCAGCTCTCAGACACAAGGCCATCCCGTTCTGGTAGCCATAGCATAATTATCGCAGCCAGATCTGGTTTGTCACTGACAAATGATGTTACACAAACCCGTCTTCTTTTCTTTGTGGACCAGACGATTCACGCATCAGGATAGGGTTTAATCGTTAATGGCCAAATGGAAAGGGGATGTCTGAACCGATAGAAGTCGTGCTATTAACACGGTGTCATGTACAAGGTTAGATTGTGTTTCTTTTACAGACGTGGACGTCCGAGATCACACTTTTTTATATCTTCTACAAGTCACAATCTATTGAAATAACCAACACAGATCTGTTTAAACATGTCAAGTGATACCGTATAATTAAAAGTCGATTTTTCAGGTTTAAAGAATGATGTCAGAGCGCAAGTGATCCAACCGCTATTTTGCTTCTTTTCTGTATCATTTCTTTCTATTGCTGCTGCTTGAAACATGTGTATATTATCCCTTTAAAGTACAGTCTGTGAGAATATTAAGAAAATCTGCAATTTGCTCACAGTGTAAATGTATAATTTTTGTGAGATTCTTGGAAAAGCAATGATTATATTTCCCTAAATGTTATCCCATTGATATTATATGACACGCAGTGAGATGTGGGCTAGATGCTGAGTAATTTAATATTATATTAATGCATTTCAGGATTGAAAAATTTAAGATCAATTAATTTGTGCACCAAATCCATGGAACAGAATCCTTATTGAGAAGTTATATTCACTGAACTTGTCAAGAACCACCCCCCGTGGAAGCCGAAGTTTCATTACCGTGTGCGCAAGAGCGCGCCAGCGGTCCCTATCCTAAACCAAATTAATGCAATCCGCAACCTTCCACATTGTTCCTTCAAGATCGTTTTAATATTTGCTTCTCATGTACTCTTGTTTCTTCAAAGTTACCTGTTCCCTTTCTGACCAATACTTCTCATTTCTGTTCATTCTATACTTTATTCAAGCCGCGTCCACCTTATTCTCCTTGATTTGAACTTCGTAACAATATTTCTTGAGTTGCGAATAATAGAGCTTCCGTCATGTAATTTTCTTCAACATCCTGTCACTCTCTCATATTTAAGTCAAAATATTCTCATCTCCCTCTTCTCAAACACATTCTCTCTCTCTCTCTGTCTTCTTCCAGCGACCCGACTGACCAAGATTATTACCCGTACAAAACAAAAGGTATCATGTAAGATTTGAGGTTTTCACGGCGGTGACTATGAAGAAAGCGGTCTTCTGGGACGTGGCGCCGAGTAGATATTGTGTTAACCGACTTTTCGGAGGAACGTATCGCCTCCAGCTTCAGGGTAGAAGAGAAAAGAAATCCACGAGCGAAGAACAAGCGTGAGCAGGTCAGATTTCTTTTCTCTTCTACCCTGAAGCTGGAGGCGATATGTTCCTCCGAAACGTCGGTTAACACAATATCTACACGGCGCCACATTCCAGGAGACGGCTTTCTTCAAAAGGTATCATTTTTATCAATCGTTTCATTTTGCACAAATAATAATAATAATATTAATCACATAGCTCCAAGATTTTCACCACATACCTGTTAAATTGTGTACAGCATGCAGTGAAACAATAGTCCATGGAACTGAAATCTAATTCTGGAAACGTTGGAACGTTTTAATCTTGTAATGTGTTCCTAATTGCTTCATTAATATCCGATAGCAAATTCTTCCTTTCTCAGCCTGCTTCTCTTCTTTGAAATTCGATTAGTCAGATGCAGTGCCACTCCTGTCATCTAAACGAGTAACGCGTGCCATATAATTCCCTTTCTTGGGACAGAATTAAACATGTTACTTTGACGTAGAGGAAACCGAGACAGCTCACCTAGACCAGGAGTTGGAAGACAAGGAAATGAGGTTTCGATTACAGAAAAGACCAAAATATTTTCTTTTCTTCACAGCTACCAGACCGGTTCTAGGACCCACCCAGCCTAATATCCAATAAATACCGGCAACTCTTTCCCCGCGAATAAAGCAGCCGGAGCGTGAAGGTGAACTTTCACAACCATCTGCTACAAAGACTGAGAATGCTCCCGTATGCTTTCATAGCGTGATTCTTGATTGAGCACAGGACCAACTTAAACTTTTGTGTTACTTTAAGATGAACAGTTCTGTGTGCTTTGCATCTGATATTGTATATATAGAATTTTAGTACTGTCCCTGAAGTAATTGTTTAGGGTCAGTATATTTATAACTCTTGAGTAACTAACAAACTAAAGAACTTCATGGAACAGAATTCCTCTTTATTAGCTAATAGCTTTCCAGCTGCTCAAGAAATTGCACGCCTTTTATAGAACTGACTTCAAAAGAGGTTGTCGTTGCATCCTATTTTGAGCGAGACGAATTCAGTACTCATTTTTACATTTTATTTATTTCGTGTCAACTTTAATATTATTCTCCTATATACACGTAGAGTCCCCAATTGATTTCTTGTTGTAACATTTCGTAATATGATGTTTTCTTTGACGAGGTTTATTAGCTCCCTTCCTGCCCCCAAATACAGCGAAACCACATTTTCGGCTGCCTGTTATTGCTTACTTAATGTTGTCACGTGGTAAACGTGACTGTAAACGTGATTTGGTTTGGTAACTGGATTTATTGGACACTTATACTCGTAACTACAAAAAACCGACAGCCTCACTGAGTCACGCACTCCAAGAATCACTGTACTACAACACACAAAATCTCCTCAGTCTCCAATAGCCGTTGCTTGATAGAGGCTTCCAAAGGCAGACGTTCCCCTTCGTCTGGGTTCCCTAATTTTTCCCGGCTTCAACTACCAGCTTCTCACTTACCGTAACTGCAACTCCCAACTGACTCAACAACTGAACTCCTAGTCCTCGCTATATAGTCCCGGCACGGTCTGCACAGTAAACGTCTTTTCCATTATTGCGTGATCTCGCTGCCAGGAAACGTGTCCACGGAGCGGCTCCCCAACAGCGGCTGTTTACACAGCTGTTACTTGGCAATGTGTCTACATGTCACACTATCTTCTCAGCTACCCTGAGCATCTGGAGGCCGTCTTCTTCGTCCGCAAGCAACCTGAGTATGCACCGTGCTGTCGTGACTTAGCATGGCTTCACACTGGTGACGCGCTGTAGAATGAGAGAGAGTGAGTGAGAGAAGAGAAAGTGGCGCCAGGGAAGGGTATCGAGTGACACAATATTTAAAGGAGAAGGAAACAGTTTCCCAAACATCGATCGGTCGACCTTCACTTCCGAAAGATAGGTTGGAAAGCGGTAAAGCGTCGGGAAGTGAAGAAGGTTAAGTGTTAGGAAATGGACTTTGTTATGAGTAAGGGTGAGAATTTGAATGGGGTCTTTGCAGCATTCTGTCGGGGTTTTGAACTTAGCGATGGAATAACTGCATTAAGGTAAAACATTTATTTGAGGAAAGGGCTACGTTAAGGCAACAAGTTCGTGTCAATATTGGGTAGGCTGTCTGTAAATTATGTCGTGAAAAGGCGGAATTTGATTACGAACTAAGCATTTGCTGTAGGACCGAAGAAAACTTCGGATAACTTTGATCGAATTCATCGGTCAGCCAGCCTTTCAACTCCACTGAACTGCACTCAATAATTCTGATTCATCAATTTCTGAATTAAACTCGTGTACCCCCGAGCTATTATTCTGGCAGGCAGGCGTCTGGAAACTCGATTGACTCAAATGATCTTTGTTCTTTTCTCAACCCCTTGGCACGGACCGCACAGAAAATACAAATATTCTATTGTTGCATGATTTCATCTCCACGGAAATGTGTTTATTCATTTGTTCAATAACAATGGCTGTACGTGTCACATCTTATATCGTGAAAATTCCTCTATTGTTGCGAGTGGGCATTACCTAGCAACGGCTGTTTCTCTGGCTCAAGTTCTTGCTTTGAGCAAATACGCCACATTATATTTGTAGGCTCCGTATCATTCTGACTATACAACGACTAATTCCCTGAAGACCATCAACCAATTGGTTGTTTTAATTGAGCGTTAGGACGATTTCTGTGAAGCAGGAACTGAGTTTTTAGATGTTTAATTCCAGTAAGCAATAGAAAGTTAAGAAAAATAAAACAGCTGCCCATATAAGGACTACAGTTAACGTTCTCGTGTTTGAATGGCGTACAATAGTGCAAGCTAAGTACGCAATCACAAGATCCTTCTGCCAGCCATGTGAATCATGGAGTTCCTTGTTTTTTCTTTTCAGTTCTAGAGCAAATGCTGAGCTTATATCAAAATTATACATTCCTCTGCTTGTGCCTTATGCAGCTCTTCCATTGTGTATATTAAAATTCTGCCCTAATGCAACGAAGAACTTGCTCAGATTCTGTACTTTATTGCATGACCACACAACAATCCACTTACTAGAAAGGTGAATGAGCCTTACCTAGGAACATTGAGAGATGAAATTTTTCTTTCACTTCCTGTCAGTTTCTGTAACAAAAGTAATGTTTTTCTCTCTCTCTTTTATTGACAATCAGATTGTACAATCTATAAGCCAGTGTGCTGATTGGTGTACAATTTAATAACTATTTATTGTACAACAAAAGTAATGTCTGTCAGATAATCTCAGTACCCCCCCCCC
>NW_019720703.1:879681-884584 GCF_002891405.2 Cryptotermes secundus
CCTTGTAAGTTTTGAGGTTTTCACGGCAGCTACTGCTCTCTGCATTCCAAGCCATTCAACTGCTCTGAAGATGGAGACGCTACGTTCCTCCGAAACGTCGGCCAAAACGAAGAATACACAATGCCTAAACCTAGAAGACGACTTTCTTCAATTATATTCCTTGATTATGCAGAACTGCCCACGTTCCATTGAATTCCTTTGTAAGCAGGTTCCTTTCTAACACCTTCCCAAAAAGGAATCCTAATAGATTCACAGTCTAACCCAGTGTTCGCTAATTCAGTTACCGAAGGCCTGACCGTGAGTTCATGTCGAAGAAAGAACCAAGTTTCATCTCATGATGAGAAGCATAAAAGTGAAGTGCCATGAAACCGGAACGATTTTAAAGACACGAGTGAGGCGTTCTTAAATTAACATAACAAATGTAACACTCTCCAGATTTAAGGTACAATCCTAGAACTGTTCATAGAGGGAGAATACGTTGAAACCTCATTAGGCCGATATAATCCTTTCCATCATGAGTTTTGTTTAAAGAAGTATTCTTCTGTTATGCAATATACGTACTACCATGGTACTTCGTAAGTTCTATTGTTAAAATCCAAGAGTGACAAGTTTTAACTTTGTAGAGCTAGAAGTACTTATATTTTTCTGTCCTGTTCTCAAGCACCAAATAAATCCAGACCAAAAGGATGAGTACTCTTAGAGAGAAATCTTCTTGGTGCTACTGTTCTCTCGTTTAGTTTTCCAAGTGTTGATGTAATTCGGAAGTCGTTGTTCACTGCTTCGCTAGAGGCTGTGTGAGTTCTTCAACAGTTTTCCGAGTCTTGAAGAGGTTAATTAAGTCTTGATATGAAACTTTCTGCCGTGGAAACTAAGCGTGGTGGCATTTTGGTGCCGTTAAATGAAATAAAGCAACGAATATTACAAACAACATACAATACACAAACTTCAGTCGCCAGAAGTAATTTTAATTTAAAATGAAACTGCGGCACTCCCGTCTTCAGAACAAAAACAATTCAGGAGAAGGATTTCGGACAGAACTGATACATAATGTAGCGTTCGGACGGAGTATCCTAGTTAATGTCTCAGAAAATATGATACTACTTCACTGAAATAAAACCATTTTTTTATTGCTAGTGGGGTGGGACTAAGTCCCTTGTACTGCGGCCACTTCTGGCCTATTGTACCAGCCCCAGACGATAGGTGAGGGTGATTGTGGAGCAATTGGTGGAATGAAGATTGGCAGGGGAAACCGAAATACTCGGAGAAAACCTGCCCCAGCGGCTCTTTGTCCACCACAATTCCTACTTGACCAGACCCGGGATCGAACCCGGGCCGCCGCGGTGAGAAGCCAGCGACTAACCGCTTCAGCTATGGCACGGCCTAAAATAAAACAATGCCACAGAAATTCTTAATTAGTCTTCTAAAGAACAATAGGTACTGTATGTAGAACCTGTGTTAATTTCAAAGGAACCCGCATTTTTCCATAGAATATTTATGTTTTTATTGCAATTCACAGAATAATCAGCGATTATTTTCCTAGACAGCATTAACAGATTGTTTTAGTGGAAATGACGTTCGTTTTCTGTGAGAAAGGATCTGAATATTTTTTTCTTATTATTATTATTCATGTGAACTTAACGTTTAAAATATTAACGGTGTTAAGAAGAGGAGCCTCGATAGCTCAGTCGGTATAGCAACGGGCTACGGGATGGACGACTCGAGTTCAGTTCCCGAAAGTGTAACTTTTTCTGTTCTCCACATCTTCCTGACCGGCACTGGAGTTCATCCAGCCTCGTAACCAATATTCACTGGACACTCTTTCCCGGTGTTAAGCGGCCGGGTCGTGAAGCTGACTACTCACCCCCATCTCGTGCCGAGGTCAAGTACATACAGTGGAGCTATACCTATACTTCACCATATATCTTCATAGCGTAGTGCTTAATTAAGTAGAGGAACAACTTTCTCTTTACATCGTTAAGAAGGGTATTCCAGTTGAGCACTTTCATGAAATTATCTTTTCGTAAAAGACAAAAAAAGAAAGAAAGAAACTTTAAATTCACAGCATTCAAAGTCGAGAGAACCAGGGGATTTACGTCAGATTGACAATGTCCCATACTAAAACCAATATCAGCCAGTATAATTCAGTGTGGTTTGTAGTGTGGTCAGTATCAAACATTTACCAGCGTTGCAAGAAAATTTAAGTGCAGTTACAAGAGTGATATACGAGTGAAGATAAAGTTAAAGTTGTCCCTGTACTTATTGAATGTCCCATCAAGAAGGCGTAAGGGAGAATGGAGGTATAGCTCTACTATTTCTTAACCGTGGCACCTGATGAATGAGTGGTCACCTTCACTCCCCGGCTTCTTTACTGTCGGGAAGTAACTCCCTTACTTGATGGATGGGAGGCTAAGTGAACCACAAAGCCATTTTGAAAAGTGCAACACAAAGAAAAATATCTGTCCCTTTTGGAATCGAACATCGGATATCTAGCTCATAGCCAATCCCTATATTGACTGAGTTGAAGTGTTAAATATATTTCGGTTCCCACAAGTATGGATTATACTGAATGGGACGAATGGATAATTCACTCTTCAGATTTTAAGCTACTATTTGCTTCGAATGTGTTTTTATTATGAAGTAACTTGATAGGAACAGCAAGAAACAAACAAAACAGAAATGAATTAGCGTGCCCTGGGGGTGCTAGCATGAAACAAGAACTTCCCCATGGCTTATAACATGGATCGTGGAGCTATTTAAAAGCTTCCTCATGTTACATTTCCAGCCGTCAAATATAGACTTCACGTCGCCTGTGTATGAAACCTTGCCAAACAAAATGTCCGATTCGTCCTTTTTCCACACCAAACAATTGATGTACTGGAGATACGGTTACCACGAACATCTCAGACGTGTTCGCAAATCGTGTTGCAAAAAAGAAATCGTCTATTAGTTTCGCTATTCTCGCCATCAGCCCATCTTGAACACCTCGAGAGCCGCTTGGCTTATCTTCATGAAATCTGATTCTAGGAAGTTTCACTGTAACTTGTCAGTGCATTCAACTTTTGTTTCGAATCGGATAAAAGCAACGGGCACTTTGTAAGACATCCTATATGTATTTGCGCGTATCTCGAAAATAAATCTGTATATATTTATCAGGACGTAACATGTTTCTGACGGTAATTTTATCAAATGATGAAACAGATAATTTGATTCGTGTAAAATTTTCCGTAATACTTAGGTATTTGATGACCTTAAATGTAAGTAAGTGAGCGCGCCAGAATTATTACCGGATCTGTAAAATACCTAATTTAACTTTTTGATGTAAGACATACCGGTGAGTCTGCAGAACACATCACCTGGTTTCCAATAGATGTAATCGCGTGTCACGAGAACACAACACATAATTTCTAGAGATAATCTCATCTATCAGGGGAATATAGACCGCCTCTGTGGTCGGTCAGAGTTCTTGCTTACAGATCCAGAGATCCCGGGTTTGATTCCCGGCACTACCAGATTTTCTGAGAAGTAGTGGGTCTGGAACGGAGTCCGCTCAGCCTCGAGAGGATAATTAAGGAGCTACTTAAATGAAAAGGTAGCTGCTCCGGTCTAGAAAACCGAAATTAAGGGCCGTGCGGATTCGTTGTGCTCACCACGCGGCACCCTCTATCCTCAAAAGTTGGCACTAACTACGTAACATCTAACCGACATAATCAAGTGTCAATAAAGTTAACTTTAACTTCCAGGAGTTGTATTCGTTCGTCACGATAACACAACACCTACATTCCCACAGATGTAAACATGTGTCACTCAACTTCGAATCTCATGTAATATGACATGTTGAGGCCGGAGACATTTCTTTGGTCAGTCGTGATTATTGCCTGTTCATTTATTACTGTAAGAGACAGAAGATAAGTTAGAGCAAATCAGACCAAAGCAAGAATGATCATCTTGTACGCCATACACTATGGTTGAATAGTTATCCCCATGCCATTGCTGGTAAGGCTGGTTCTTCGCCAGTAAAATATGTTATTCCTAATTCTACTGCTTTCGAACTTGAAGTGTTGCGTCGAATTACGTGTAAGCTTATGCATTCAACCCCTGGCTTGTGTTTGGATAACCTGCAAGCCAGCGGGTGAATAAGACGTAAAAATTCTTGCTGGCACGTCACTGTCTTCGCGAGGGATGAGCACCGTTTGGCCACTTTTGGACTTCGTAGATTCGCCATTAGTCTCCGTTTCAAAATCATGCTGCTCTGGAAACGCCTGCTATGCGCATAATATTCCTGCCTTCTCAGGAAGCTTCTATGTGTTTATTAATAACTTCTGCTGTATTTCATAGAAGCGGGTCAAGATTATTGTTGGGAGCTAGATTTACGAGAAGTTAGACTTTGTTAGAAATTCATTCATTCATTCCTCCAACAATGGTTCTACGGCCCTTTGTTGGGCCTTGGCCTCTTTTTCAATTTTCTATTTTGCTTACACAGATGGTAGGACTCCTTGGACGAGTGATAGCCCGTTGCAAGGCCACGACCCACGACCTACATACAGGACAACACAAACACAAACACACACACAGACATCCATGTCTTGATTGGGATTCTAACCCACGATCCCAGAATTCAAGCGAGCGAAGACATTTCATACCTTAGACCGTGTGGCCACTGTGATCGGCTCATTAGAGATTAACTTTCCTATGTTACAAAGCAGGTCTATTCATCCGACCTGCTTCGATGACTTTTTTTTTAATTCGCTTAGTGGGGGGTGGAGTCGAACTGGGTCCACTCGGTACGGCGGCTACTAATTGGCCTATCGTAGCCTGCCCCGGGTGATTATGATGATGGAGAATTTTGGTGGAATGAAGATTGCCAGGGGAAACCGAAGTACTCGGAGAAAAGCCACCCCAGCGC
>NW_019720703.1:884637-891261 GCF_002891405.2 Cryptotermes secundus
TATATATATATATATTCATTCATTAATTCAACAGTAATCTGTCAATATTATATTTATGCCCCTGGAACCTGACCATAGAATGAAGCGCGTACACCTCACAACTTTAAACCACTGTGCATTATTGGCACGTTGTGAAGGTCACTTACAGTCATAAAGCTAATTCTCATAATTCGAAAAATACAACATCTATGTACATGTGCTGCGCAAACAAGGAAAAAGCAAGATAAATTAATTAGTTTTAAAATTTAATTAAACCGGTAACCCGAGAGCCATGCCGCTTAATGTCGCCATGAAGAGACAGCTAACAATAGTAGGACTAACTTTTGCCAGCAGGAGTGCAGTGTGTCACACACTGAGAACTGTAGTAAGCATCAGGATGAGGCCGCGCCATAGCTCAAGCGGTTAGTCGCTGGCTCTCCAACACGGCGGCCCGGGTTCGATCCCGGGTCTGGTCAAGTAGGATTTGTGGTGGACAAAGTGGCGCGGGGCAGGTTTTCTCCGAGTACTTCGGTCTCCCCTGCCAATCTTCATTCCACCAATTGCTCCACAATCACCCTCACCTATCGTCTGGGGCTGGTACAATAGGCCAGAAGGGGCCGCAGTACAAGGGACTTAGTCCCACCCCACTAGCATTAAAAGAAATGAGTCCCACCCCACTATCAATAAAAAAAAGCAGCAGGAATCAGGTTGGCTTGCTACAGTAATATGTAACCCTTAAAGTAAAGTTACATAAACACCTTTCAGCTTAAATCCTTTAAGTATATACACCACTTGCTTTAGCATTTTAAGAGAAGCGTGTTTCGTCCACAGAGAATATTTATGTTCGTATTATTTTCACAACAAAGACCGAAATTTCCGTAAACAGCAATAGCTGGCTCATATTCGTAGCTGAGAATCAGTGTGTTTTCTGTGGGATAGGAATTTAACTTTAAATGTTATTTAGATTAACTTCAGGCTTATCGATGGGTTGTTTTTACATAATAGTTTTCTATACACATGTGAAACTTGGTCTCTGACATTAAGGGAGGAACATAGACTGAGGGTGTTTGAGAATAGGCTGTTGAGGAGAATATTTGGACCGAAGAGAGATGAAGTGACAGGAGGTTGGAGAAAACTGCATAATAAGGAGCTTCATAATTAGAATGATGAAGTCAAGGAGGATAAGGTGGACAGAGCATGTAGCACGAATGGAGGAGAAGATGAATGCATATAGGATATTGATAGGAAAGTCAGAAAGAAAGAGATCACTGGGAAGACCAAGGCGTAGGTGGGTGGGTAATACTGAAATGGATCTTAGAGATAGGATAGTATGGATTGAATTGATGTGGCTCAGGATAGGGAACAGTGGAGGACTCTTGTGAACATGGTATTGAACCTTCGGGTTCAATAAAATGCTGGGAAGTTCTTGAGTGGCTGCACAATTGACAGCTTCTCAAAAAGGGCTCAGCTCCACGAGTAAATGAATGAATGAGTTTTTTGCACAAACATTATAACTCAGTCATGCTACTTTTCCTTTCCTTCCAGGTTACTGCAGGCTGACATGTGTACAAGGGACATGTATCCGTCTTGCACAATCACCATGCCATCTGCGTATAAACATAGTACCTTCTCGTACAACCACGAAGTTGCTCATTTCTCCCTTCAATCAATTCACGGTGAATCTGACTGCAATGTTAGCCCATATTCGCTTCACTTGGCTTAGCTGTCTGACGTTACACGTAACAACATTTAACCATTGGATTCCTGTTAACGTGTAACGTTTGTGGTTTTGCGGGCAAGACTGAATCCCCGAGTTGCTAGGCGATGTTGATGGGGCGCTGATTCGCCATTTCCTGTGGCAGTATTAAGCCAATTAAATCCGTGTACCATTGTCAGCGTTTCCCTTTGAGTCCAGTGGAGGTTGTAATGTATTGAAAATTTCTCGAGCAAATCAGTCACATGGCTGCAAATCACAGTACACATGTCTGAAGTTATTTGCAACGTGTAGACTTACTGAAGCGTCAGTAAGGAAACCCGGTCATTATCTTGATTCTATATAATGACTGTGTTTCCTTATTGACGCCTCTAGCTTCTAGAACCTGTACTAAAACCTCTCGACCTTATTAATATAACGATATGGGATGTTGGGTTTTCAGTGCGATGAACATTACCAGAACGGTCTTCTGGTTTGTGGCGCCGTGCAGTCTGACAGATAGGTACCTCGTCCGAAGTCTCACCCCGTGTGTTCTTATGTACTATACGTGTATATCATGGTATCGCATCACTGAATATCGGAAACTTATTATACAAGGTTTTTATATTGCTTGCACGTAAATATGCCCACATTCTAGACATGCAATGATTTGTATGGAAGCCGTTCTGAAGCCTCTGATTCATGCCGCTTTAACCCCAACAATTGGTAGGCCATAGATTTTACTCAGGAGGCTCAGTCTGCAATATACTCGTCGGCGTCATGATGCTCAAGAGAATAATAGGGATGTGTTTATGTCCTAGGCCGATCAGAGTGGCCGGGCGGTCTAAGGCAGTGTTCCGCAACCGGTGTGCCGCGGCACACTGGTGTGCTGTCACAAGGTGAAAGGTGTGACGCGAACTTTTACCTATTGTAAGAAATTAATTGTCGAATCTAATTAGTTTTATTTTACCCCAGTTACCTTGTTTCATATGCTTGTATTTTATTTTCAGCCACTGCACTTATTAAATAAGATAAAATTATTCTCTATTACATGGCGTGATTTTTTATATACAGTAATGTTGTATTCTAAGAAATTAAACGTAAATTATTTACTCAAAGTTGTTGTTATATCATAGTTTTCATTATTGATTTATTTTTATTTTTCTCGCATCTACGCGACTTCTTTGATAAACTTGCCGCATGTTCTGTGTACGTGCTTTTCCCTAAAACTGCAGGGATTAGCAAGGGTTTCCCTGTCTTTTATAACGCTATTTTGGTTATCATGAGGAAAAGTGTTAACGCGAATGTTTGAACTTAATGAGAAGGTACGTGCATTTTTTACTGTTGAGGGGCATGAGTACGCGGATTTATTTGCGGATGATGAATGGGTATGTAAGTTGGCATATCTTTCCGATATTTTCGTACACTTGAATGAGCTGAACAGAAAGATGCAAGGTATGAACGAAAATATTCTAACTAATATGGGTAAGATTAAGATACAAGGATTTGTAAATAAGCTGAATTTGTGGATAGAGAGAATTAATTTAAAAGCAGACAGAACATTGAAACTAAAACTTCTCGAAGTGCCTTTGGATACGTTTTGGTTGGCAATAAGGAGTGAATACCCGGCTATCTCCGAGATGGCAGTTAATGTGTTATTGCCATTTCAACTACATATTTGTATGAACTGGGCTTCTCAACGTTAACTGAAATTAAGACATCAAAGAGGGAGCGGCTCAAATCCATCGATGAAGAAATGAGACATGCGTTGTCAACGATTCCACCACGGATCAGTCGCCTGTGTGCAGCTACGCAAGCGCAAGTATCACATTGAAGTTATGAATAGAATTACTGTATTTACTTTAATAGTAATAGAAGTGTATTTTCTACACTCTACAGTGAATTAAAGTTCATTAATTGTTAATATGCGTTTTTGAGGGGAATAACATTTTGGTGTGCCGTGTCGCGTCATGGATACTTCATGGTGTGCCGCGAGTAGAAAAAGGTTGCGGAACACTGATCTAAGGCATGAAACGTCTTCGCCCGCTCGAACATTTGGATCGTAGTTTCGAATCAAATTTGAGACGTGGATTTCTGTGTGCGTTTGTTCTGTGATTGTGTTGTTCTGTGTGCAGGTAGCAGTTTTGTGTCGGGCTGATCCCCCGTCCAAAATGTACTACCGGCTGTGTAAAGATTAAGAAACTGAAAAGGCGACCAAGGTCCAGAAATGCTGTAGGGCAATAGATAGATTTATATCCTGACCTAAAGGCTGATATGACGACATTCTTGTATCGGTTCTATTTCGGTTTAGTTGTTACAAATTGTGGTGAAGATGACACCTCGATTGCGCCTATTTATTAACCCATTTGTAAAAGACTGTTACTCATTTTAATGCCTGATTTAACAATCGGAAGCTCTTCATTCTGCCTACAGTGTATGTTTATATGTTTCTTATGATCCTTGCAGTACAGAGCGACTGTGCATCTTGACTGTATTTAGACGACTTGTTATTGTAACAGAGACTTTTCTTTGTGCGGGAGGAATTGAGTTCCTAAATATTATTTCTAAATCATGCCTTCAGATATTTAAATATGCCCTTTGTATTTCTAATATTAGGTTCAAAGAATTCTTTATATTCTCTGCTTATTCCTGATCTCTATGTAGATCACAATATCTTCCGTGACAGTTTTTCGGATTAATTTGGTCATCTAATACGACTCTGTAATAGACTGTCCCTGTGTCTAAACAATTAAGCACTACGCTATGAAGACGCGTGGGGGTGGACTTTACGTGCCCTTGGCAGTAGTTGGAGGAGAGTGGTCAGCTTCACTCTCCGGCCTCTTTACCCCCTGGAAAATAGCCCCCGCTACCCATTGTATAGGAAGCTGGGTGGGCCAAGTGCCGGTCTAGTGACGTGAAGAGAAATTTTTCTTGACCCTACCAGCACTCGAACCCCGACTCCTCGGTCGTCCAGCCAGTAGTCAGTTGCTATGCTGACTACGCTATCCCAGCTATCCTTTCTAGTAGACACAGAGTCGTTAAATGAGTTATGAACGAACAAAGTGATATTAGGTCTACAGCTCATTACTCCTCTAGACCTCATATGAAGACGGCGCCCATCGTCCTGAAACCGACTTACATATGAAATATCTGTTCGGTTAGTGAAAAATAAAGCTAAGAAGCTATCCCTGTACCAGGCCGTAGAGGCCATATGGTTGTGAGAATTGCGTTTCCAACATTATTTAGACAATCAGCTCACAGATGGCGGTAAGGCTGTCAGCCTTACGCGACGGCCGACCCACTGAAAAGTAATTTTAAAAATTAAGACCTATTTGACATTCTGTCACAGTTACGTAATGTTGTAGGAAGGCCCAAGTTAAGCGTGCCTGTGGAAGTATAATTTTGGTCATGAAGAAAAGACAAAAGATAAAACAAGCTCCACCCGCTCTCTAATACAGGGTGAATCGTATAGAACCGGCCCGATGAATTTGCTAATCATTCCGAAGGTGATGCATATAACCGCTCACAATTACGACATAATAATCCGTGGGCCGTGCTGAGTCGAATGGTGTGCTCATGATCCGGCAAGTGGCAGCCCTTATGCTGCAAGGTCAAGGACAATCCCGAAACGTGTCTGCAGTGGGCAGGCGACAGTTATGGAGTTCACTGTTGAACAGCGAGTGTTTCTAGAGCCTACTTGAAAACGGCGGGCACTTCAACACCTGCTCTGATCATGGCACACAATCCAAGATAAGATATGTGTAAATTACTTTAATATCTGTATGGTATATTTTATATTACAGCCCGTTTCGTCGGGCCGGTTCTATATGAATCACCCTGTATAATTGCCAGGAAAATAAACTTCAAGAGGTAGAATGCAAGAAAATAAGGTATGTTGTAAGCTAGACACATATAACAGTGAAATTGAAAACAGCTTATAACTATCATGCAAGATGGAGGAATACCAAAATCTGAATAATTTTATAATCCACAAGAGCCGGGAAACAAGTGTATAGAAGACTCAGAGGTATATAGAAAGACTAGCTTTAAAACTTCCAAACATCGGATCTAGCTTGTAACACACAGTTATTGAGTTGGAAGAAGAAGAAAAAACAGACCATAATCTTGTGATTGTTGAATAGAATACTTACACACACATGGTTTATTTACAAGTATTGATTCGATTAAAATTAAATTGAAACCAAACAGCTGGCATTTATGTAGCATTACAAAAGACCATATCAGCATGAAGTCAGAATATTATCTCATGTCAGCAGCTTGGTTCGCTTTTCGTTGGACAGTTTGCTTTAGTCTGTTCAGCTAGCCGGCCAGGGTATAGCAGAGACAGGAGTAGCCTGCTCTCATATCCCAGTCACGTCCGTCCAGTGGAGGCGATTCTCCCCAGCACCGCTGTGAAGCGATTTAGTGCTCTTAATTATACAGTAAGATGGTCAACTGTGTACTCACTCGACTTAACTTTGGACCCCTGAGGTGCTAAGATTTGGTCAGTAAGCCCTTGCACTATAGTTTAGGGTTCGGGACTCATGTACGAATACAAGTAATGTAATGCAGTGAATAATTAGAATATTAGGAGTCCTTTGTTCCGGGAGAGTTATGGGATAGTTAGAATAAGCTGATATATTTGCGATAAAATTTAGAGTAAATTCTGGTCGTATGAGACTGTGGGATGTCGTATGTATAGACAACCGCTTACTAAACTGATACATAAATATTTATTGTAGTTGCACAGAATACAGACGAACTTGAGGAATTGAAGGGCGTTGGCTGAAGACTAATAATATAATAATAACACTTACTTACTCATGGAGCTGAGCCCTTCATGAGGAGCCGCCAATTCTGCAGCTACTCAAGAATTTCCCAGCATTTTATGGAACCCGAAGGTTCATCACCGTGTTCTCAAGAGCCCTCCACTGGTCCCTATCCTGAGTCAG
>NW_019720703.1:891415-899195 GCF_002891405.2 Cryptotermes secundus
CCTCATCCTCCTTGACTTGATCATTCTAATTATACTTGGAGAAGAGTACAAGTTATGAAGCTGCTTACAATAATTGTCACACACACACACTCTATACCCCTTATTTCAAAGTCAAAGTCTTCTTGCTGCCAACGGTCAGTCAGTAAGTCTCGGTGTCGAGCCCCATCTGAGGATCATGACCAGATATTTATTACTATTCTATAGCTACGGCCTTGTTTTTGTTGGGCGCCCTCTCTGAGGAGAGGACGGGTCTGTCTGTTGTATATGCTGCTGGTCCTTGCCAGCGCAGTCTATCTGCGTCTTGGGAATCGTGGCCATATTTTACTGTCTCAGATTTTAGTCGGGCCTAAGGAAAAAACACGTCGCTGTTCGTATTGTTGTAGGCTTTGCGTAGCGTTACTCAGCCGTTGTTTAGCATTGGCTGGTTACTAGCCTGTAACTGACTGGCTCCCGATTTACTGTGGGTGGATCCTACAAGACGATATCAGATATTCGATACTGCCGTCATTTCTTTGCCCTAAAGCATTAGGTTCCTCATTCCGTTCGAACTCCCGCTCCAACTTTGTCTTGCACCAGGCCGCGCCGTAGCTCAAGCGGTTAGTCGCTGGCTTCCCATCGGGGCGGCCCGGGTTCGATCCCGGGTCTGGTCAAGTGGGATTTGTGGTGGACAAAGTGGCGCTGGGGCAGGTTTTCTCCGAGTACTTCGGTTTCCCCTGCCAATCTTCAGTCCACCAATTGCTCCACAGTCACCCTCACCTATCATCTGGGGCTGGTACAATAGGCCAGAAGTGGCCGCAGTACAAGGGACATAGTCCCACCCCACTAGCAATAAAAGAAAATAATTGTCTTGCGCCAGACATACTTGTATATCAACTCCTCCTTCGTCTGCACTGTTGTATCGAATTCTGTTTGCAAGGATTTGACTTCTTGCGTGAGTTTATTTTCTGTTGCAGTCTTATTATTTGATTTTGGTATTCGGCCACGTCTTGTGCATTTTTACATACAATGACTTCTACTCTCTCTTCAGTTTGTTCCTTTTTTATTGTATTCTTCACAATCAGAACTTCTGAGCCACACACTAATACAGAATCTGCTAGGACTTCAAGAAAAATCTAATATAAAATCAGTAAATAAGACACTAATAGAGAGTAACTGAAAATTAAGGTCGCGCCATAGCTGAGCTGTTTGTCGCTGGCTGCCCCGCCGCGGTTGCCCGGGTTCGATCCCGCGTCTGGTAAAGTGAGATATTTGGTGAAGAAAGTGGCGCTGGGGCGGGTTTTCTCCGAGTACTTCGGTTACCCCAGCCAATCTTCATTCCACCAAATTCTCCATCATCGTAATCACCCGCGGCAGGCTACAATAGGCCAATCAGTGGCCGCCGTGCCGGGTGGACCCAGTTGGACTGAACCCCCCACTAAGCGAATTAGAAAAACAACTGCAAATTAACTCGGCTTATTCTGTAAACAATTACATACTTATAGCCAATGTCTGTAACAGTTTAAAAGTAATCTGAAATAAAATTCAGTTTTCAAATATACAAAAGTTCTTAAAGTATATTCGTTTCTAAAGGTTTTGACGCTTTTGGGCTTTGCCCGCTGTCTAGTATTCTAAAGAACACTGAGGAACAAAATGTTCCGGAAACAGACCCAGTTTACTAAACGTCATTTTCTTCAGAATACCAGACAAGTAATCCTGAGTAGTTTCGTGTATTTTTCAGTAATGACTCTAAACTAAATAACTAAATAATTAACTCCAAGTAGCAGATTACTTCTCGAGGAACTAATAATTATCTAGCGTGTCTTGGAATTCATCGCTTTCATAAACGTGGACTTACTCATCCACTCCACCATACGCCTTCATGACATACTGCTTAATTAGCTAAGCGCAGGGGCAGTGAAGCATACAGTGAAGCAATAACGTCCTCTGGTAACAAACTGAGAGAGTTTGAAGAAAGAGTATTGAACAAAACATTCGGACCTGTGGAAGATGGAGGAGGCATATATGTGCCTTGTGATCGCGAATGATGGGATTGTCGGGACAATCATGTTGGACGGGAAACGGATAAATGCATAGATTGTCGTTTGAATGACTATTAAATGTAGCTTTGGGTAGACATATGCCCCCGCCATATTTTACCCTAAGGCAAAATTATGAACATGATTCGAAAACAAGAAGACGAAATAAGAATGTTTATTTGCCGTGGCTTCATCTCCACAGAAAGCAGTAGATTATACTTGAATGTTTACGGGAGGGAAGCGTAAATTTGTCCGCTTCTGATAACGAATGGACTTTTGTTGCCGCTGGATGTCAGTAATATGTTCTCTATAGTACCAGTTACTGCTTCATAAACTACGGGATTGTGGTAAGAGCAGGACGAGTTTTCTCTAAGCGTTATGCGGAGTCAGCCCAAATGCGAACATACTTAAACGGATTAAATCTCTTCAGCAGTTTTATGAGATCCAGCTTTAATACCCGAAAATACTGTACAGAGTAAATCAAATGATCCACGTGCATCTCTGAACACTGAGTTCGATAAACTGCATACAAAATGAATGAAAATTAAAAAAAAGTATGGATGAAGAGGCCGGTCACAGTTGCCGCGTGATCTGAGGCATGAACTGTCTCCGCTTGCTCGAACGCTAGGATCGTGGGTTCGAATGCCACTCAATGCATAAACATCTGTGTATGCGTATATTCTGTGTTTGTATTGTCCTTGCGGCCTTGCGACAGGCTGATCACTCGTCAAAGAATTCCTGCTGTCTGCGTAAAAAAGATTACGAAACTGAAGAAGAGGCGTGGGCCCAACAAAGGGCTGTAGAGCCATTGATTACTGAATGAATGAATGAATGAATGAATGAATGAAGAAAGTAAACTTAAGACATGTTTGGGGGTTTTATACCTGTGAAAATGAAGATTTTGGTTCTCTCTGTTAGGACACTCGTAGTTTCGTTGATGATTACCAAAATTTGAGGCAACTTATTGCCCCCATATTCAGGCTGGAAGTGAAATGATAATGGAAACACCAGGTTCAGAATAATTATTTTTTTACTTAATTGCCACATTTAAAACCACTTTCAACAAATAATTTTGACCTTAACCACAGGAATATTCAGGCGGTATTAGCATATGTCCAATTCTGTCCCGCACACGAAAGTGAAACCACCTGCCAGAGTGGCTTATCTTCCATTTAGATCATTGGCGTAATCCAGCTTCTTGTTTTCTGTATCCTTCTGTTTCTGTTCTTACGCCGGTTTACATGTGATATCTTAACAGAGATGGAAGTATCTGTATGTTGATACAAGTGGCTCAGGATGGTGTCCAACACTTCTGTTTCAGTTGAAGCTCGGTTACGCATTCGGCCTAACAACCAATCTCTCAGTCAGCCAGCTGAACAGTCAGTTTTTCAATTAATCAGTCAGTTGTCCATTCAAACATGCAGTCACTCAGACAACCGGGGGAGCAGCTACTCAATTAAGCAGTCATTCAGCTAGCGAGCCGGTCACTCAGCTAACCACCTTCTCAGTCAGCATCTGAGTTTGGTGGTTGTTTGACTGATTAGTTAACTTCCCTTTATATAGTATCTACGTTTCATATGACACATTCCAAATTACAAGGCGTGACACGTTCATTTGACCAGTGATGCATACACTACTTCTATGTTCGATTTAATTTCCAGAGGCATTCTTGAAAGTAAAGATTCTCTTGTCGTGCTCTTCGACTACTGGTGTCACACGTGTCACTTTTTTATAAATGTTACTTCTATGCTATGTTTCGACCTTATATTTTCATCCTCAGGTAGATACATTACTAGAAAACAATACAGTGCAGGAATTACGTGAAAGTATCTGCCTGATGCTGAACTTATAGGGCCGAAATATATCGCAGATATAAAGTTTATGAAAGTTGGCAAAATAGCACACCAATAGCCTACAAGCACGACGAGAAATTGTATCTTCAAGACTGACTCTGGAAATGAGATGGTTATCCAGAGCAACAGGATGCAGAAATATCATATTAGTATATTGGTCTGTTGGTATCTAGAGTTGTAACTTTATAGCCTACATGGGCTAATTGCTGGAAATTGATTACATTTCTATTATCTTACTCAGGCAGGTCAGTCTGAACGGATGTTGCTAAAGTTTTATGTTTGGGGTGCTTACATAAATTGAGATTTAATTTGTTTTCGAACTAAGCGCTGTCTTACAGTTACCTCCTTACGAGAACAATGTACAGAGTTGCTATAAATGATTCATTCATTTTTAAAACGGTATATTTTCCAAAGTAATACACGTACAAATATGACTGATATATAGAAAGAACCGTAAACTCACCCAGTTTGTATTATATGCACCAGTTGGCAGCACGAATTCAGTGCCTGTACAAAATGGCGACAAAGCAAGAAAAGAGTTTTTGTTTGTTGGAATATCGTCTGTTATAGCAGTGCAGCGCGCATTCAAAAGAGATTACGGAGAAGAACCGCCATGTAAACAAAGCATTTTGCGGGGTACCCCCTCATTGGAACATCAATGTTCGTCGCTACCTAAACAATGAACTTCGGCATCGCTGGGTTGGGCGTGTTGGTGAGGATGACGTAGCTCTGTTCACTTGGCCCCCTAGACCACCTGATCTAACGCCTTGTGACTTCTTCCTTTGGGGGTACATTAAGGATCGTGTTTACGTACCCCCACTGCCAAGAACACTAGTAGAGCTGAGGGAACGCATCGATGCTGTAGTGATGACCATTGACAGGATGATGTTACAAAATGTGTGGAACGAGCTAGACTACGGCCTGGACGTATGTCGTGTGACCCAAGAGGCACACATAGAACATTTGTAGAGTGTGAAGAAAACTTGGTGAGTTTACGGTTCTTTTTATATATCAATCATATTTGTACGTATATTGCTTTGGAGAATATACTTGTAGCGTTTTAAAAACGATCATTTATAGTAGCCCTGTATTTTTTTTTCAGTAAAGATATAGGGCTTCTGCACTCAGTTATGTAAGACGTGTATTTTGTATATTATGTATATTAATCAACGACATGCTGTGTCATCAATAATGATCGTCGAATCGCCTAATAATAGTTTGTGATAAGATGAATTTTACTGGGTTTTTGGATTTTCTCCATCGTCCGGAATTCTCGGAAATAGAGAACACGACGTTTCGGAAACTGGATCTGTTTCCGTCTTCAGGTGAGGAACACCTACTCAGTTGGGCCCCTTAGAAAGAGCAAATCTCAATCACTTTTTCTAAGGGGCCCATCTGAGTAGGTGTCTTCCTTCCTCACCTGAAGATGGAAAGAAATCCAGTTCCCGAAACGTCGTATTTTCTATTTCATAGAATTCCGGACGATTGAAAAAGTCCAGAAACCCAGTAATTTTGTGTGTTATCCACTATCGTCAGAAACCTTTAGAATCTACAAGATGAATTTTGTCTAATATTTTCCATACCGAAACGTGCCTTTATTAAGCCTGTAACCATATATATGGTTGACAGTCTTACTAATATTTTAATCGACACAACCGGTTTAACAATTAGTTTGAATCGAACCGGTTCTGACCGCCTTTATTAAAATATTCCCCCACAAGAATGAAATAAAATGATCGATCCTGCTCATGTAGTCCTCCTTATTATAGGAACTATCTGAGATTGTTACGGCGGTAAAGAATTGTATTGAGGTCTTCTGGGTTATGACACCGTGTTGTAGTCTGGTATGTGGGTAGCAATGTTTTGGATCAAATCCTAACGGTTGAAGCATACCTCGGCGAAACTTTTGAAGTGTACGGTGTGCTGTAATATTCCCGCTGTGCCCTTCACAAAGAAGAGGTAACAGAACAGTAATGAGTCTTGCACTCATAGTTTCATAGCTCATACTCCCGAGCTCCCGAGCTCTATGCGGCAATAACGCCACGACACAAACTGCGTGCTTACGTCATGCTGCGCAGCACAACAGCGCTATAGGGTATCGCGGGCAACTTAACATAATGTCATCCCATACAAATCAGTTTTATTAATCTGTAATAGTACTCGAGACACGCTAGTTTTACTTATATTCTGTGAGTACTTGTCGAACGGTTCACCGTCGTAAATAACTGTGTAAAATGGCCTCAACTCAGTAAGGTATTCTGTTAGTGGTGACCGTGAAAATTTTTGTCTTCTGGGAAGTGACGCAGTGCAATTAATAGCTCTGTACCAAAGTACACTGCTTCTGTGCTCAGTAATATACACATATTGATCAAGAAAATATAATTCTGTGCCAGCTTTAATACTGTAAAATACCTGCTGAAATCTGGACTAAGAGGACCAGAGAAGACGCCTGTTGCTAGGCAATGGCTCTCTAAACGCGCTTCCATGGCAACTAGGAGTCAATGGCCAGTAGTTGCGGCCATGAGAAGCTACGAGAGAGATGGTAGCCGGTAAGGACGTGAACGCGGAAGCTAAGGAATCTACTGCCTTGGAAGCCGTTACCAGGTAACCATTGGTGAAGACACAGCAGACTGAAAAGACGTAGTACATACTGTAATGAATTTCAAAATTAAAAGATAATTCTTTGTAGTTGCGTATTATAAGAGTGTAATAAATCCAGTTACCAACAAACACTGTGTATAATATAGATAATTACGTCGCGGCTCACTGTTCATAATGTTACGGCATTTGAGTATCATCTGCATGAGAATCAGGGCTTGCAGAGCGATGGGACTTCATATTGCGGTTTTTTGGGTTATGATAGCTTGTTCTGCTTTGGTAGTTTGGTTTACTGTCTTGATATTCAGTGGTAGACGTATAGCTTAAGTCTGAGGCACCTTGTAGTGCAGTAGATGGTTCTCGACATTTCAAAAGAACACTTTGCCTGCATTCTCAGGGTAGTTCAAAGCTCATGGTGAGGGAGGTACAGTCCTTCAGAACGTCAGTAACCACCTACACATAGTTCCAAAGACCACGACGTGTATCACCTAGGGCTCTACTGCATTACGATACAAATCCTTGTGTGTTGCTACGCGCTGTCTCGCGCTCTACGTATCTGATTTCACTTATGTTAGCCCAACAACGGTTGTTTGACGGACGTAAGACCCTAAGCGTCATGCAGTATATAGTTAAGGTAAGCCAGCTGGTACATCGTTTACCAGTCGCACCCAGACATAGAGAGCGCTATGAGCCGATTCCTTTACAAATATTGGTCTAGAAGAACGGCAACTATCCTTCGGGTTTTCATCATGTTCTTCATTTTGTGTTTCGTGAAGAATAACCCTGCTGCGTTCAGCCAGATTCCTCAAATCGTAGTCGAGTCGAGGCTTATGTTACAACCGACGGTCAGTCGGTCAGTCTCTCTTGGAATAAAGCACCCATCTGGGGTTTACGACCAGATCTTTGTTACTGTAAGACAGTTGTGGGTTTGTTGATATGGGGCGCTCTCTCTGACGAGAGGACGGGTCTGTCGTTCACAATTGCTGCTGGAACCGCCTCTGTGGTCTAGTGGTCAGAGTTCCTGGCTACAGATCCAGAGGCCCAGGTTAGATTCCCGGCGCTACCAGATTTTTTCTGATATGTAGTGGGTCTGGAACGGGGTCCACTCAGCCTCGTGATGATAATTGAGGAGCTATTTCAAGGAAACAGCGGCTCCGGTCTAGAAAACCGAAATTGACAGCCATGGGGATTCGTTGCCCTGTCCACGCGACACCCTCTATCCGCTAAAGCTGGCACTAACTTCGCCGACACGCGGCGGTAGCTCGGTCGGTATAATTCGCTTGCGGACTGAAAACCACGGAGTTTTTTTTTTTT
>NW_019720703.1:899204-914991 GCF_002891405.2 Cryptotermes secundus
CCCTCGCCAGGGCAATCATTCTCGGGTCCGAGTCTCGTGGAACTCGCGACATTATTTTACTGTCTCAGATTCCAGACTTCCTTTTTCGTCGCCACTTACTATTCGCAGGGCTACGATGGAGGTATTCAACCCCGCCTCCACACGGGATTAAAATGAGAGTGTGTATGTGTGTGATATATATTTTGCGACGGATTTGCATAAAGCAATGCTAAGCAACGGCTCTGTAAATAAACTGCGACCGTCGTGCACGCAACAATAGGACGTTCATATCTAGTCCACACCCGAAATACGCACACGCAACAATTGGAAAAGTGTTTTTTCTATTGCTAGGCAGCAGCCAGGGTGCCAGTTGACGGGCTAAGTAGCGATCACGTGGTAACCCCAACAGAGATATCACGCAACAATATAGGAAGCTGTGTTTTCTGTGCGTGGTCGTGGCGAGAGGATATAGGAAAATACAGGAATGGGAATTCAGTTCAGTTGTCGGTAGCATATAGCCATGGGAAGTTCGTAGTTGAAGAAGAATTAGAAGCCAGCCTGTGTAGACTTAGTGTGTGATTAGAAGATTTCGTCACAGTGAGAATGCTTTAATTCCTTTAACAGAAGGCGACTAGTGAAGACTGGGAATCCCAGTGCTTGTGAAACGGTGAACCGTAAATTGTGTAAATCAGCGATAGCGCTATGTTGATTGTAATTACGAGAGATTGTAACCGAAGTGTCCATAAATCCAATCATCCGATCTAGAACCCGTTATTTTCGTCAAGCGTACCCCCTGCACGTGACAATATATTTATACCTGCCTACTGAACTATAACTTTACCTTTAAATTTACCTGTATAATTTCAAGAAAGGAAACAATTTTTGGCTTCTATAGATACAACATATTAGGTTGGTCCCTAGTCACCATGACATGGCGCGTCCTCAGGTTGCGGATGGAGACGTCCTCCAGATATGGAAGGTAGCTGAGAATATATTGAATAAACAGTCACGGGTAGCCGACAAATGGTAGTCCTACAGCTTGGGTGTTGGGCGTGGGGCTAACAGTTGCTCATCGTAAACAATGGCTTGTTGCGAAAGATCACAAGAAGCCTCAGACATGGACGGATAAAGAAAAGAGAGAAACTTTAATTGACGCAACTAAGGGCGTTGGTCTAGAAGTAAACACGGAGGAAACCAAGTATATGTTGCTGTTTCGTCACCAGAATTCAGGACAAAATCATGAAAATGTGGCACAGTTCAGATATTTGGAAACGACTATAACAAATGAAAACCTGTTTCAGGAGGAAATTGAGAGGAAATTGAATTCGGGTAATGCTTGCTACCATTCAGCTCAGAACCATTTGTCTTCTCGTCTGCTGTCTAAAAACGAGAAAATTAGAATATACAGAACTATAATTTTACCTGTGGTTCTCTATGGGCATGAAACTTGGTCTCTGACATTAAGGAAGGAACATAGACTGGGAATGTTTGAGAACAGGGTGTTAAGGAAAATATTTGGAACACTGAGAAATGAAATGACGGGAGGTGAGAAAATTGCATAATGAGGAACTTCATAATTTATACTCTTCGCCAAGTTCATATAATTAGAATGATCAAGTCAAGGAGGATGAGGTGAGCAAGGCATGTAGCACGAATGGGGAAGAAGAGGAATGAATGTAGGATATCGGTCGGAAAGCCAGAATGAAGACTAAGAGATATATGAGGCGCAGTAGATCTCTGTGGTCGCGGTGCAAGGGTCGAGAAGGCCCACCCCTTATACATTCATTCATTCAAGAGGTATATGTGTGGGCAATATTAAAATGGAATTTAAACAGAATGGGATGGCATGGACTGGATCTATCTGGCTCAGGGTAGGAACCAGTGGAGGACGCTTGTGAACACTGTAATGAACCTTCGGGTTCCACAAAATGCTGGGAAGTTCTTGAGTAGCTGTACAATTGGCGGGCTCTCAAGAAGAGCTCAGCTGTATGAGTGAGTGAGTGAGTGATAGCATCCAGTGGCCACTAAGGGACAAAAATTAAAATAAACCACATCAAAGTAGTACCTTCTCGAACAAGTTAACAAACTGAATAGAATGGATTGAATTATCCTCCAGGAAAGAAATAAGGAAAAGTGGGAAGAGTGGCAAGTCACCATTGCTTTATCGTGTTTTAGATGAGGACAGAGACAGTTTTCGAGACGTAGCAAACTTTTGAATTTCATGTATTAAATCAAAATTTGGTTAATGTCTAAATAGGATGCCACAATTCAATTTAATTCTTTATTTATTATTTGACTGCCTACTCAACAACCAAGTGGCCAATAATAATTCAATTCAATTCAATTCTTTATTATTTATGTGCCAAATCAACAGCCGCAGGGCCAATTACAGACTTAGCACAGTGTAGATGAAAGTAATTACGTGTAACATTATACAAACATTAGACAAACACATTATAAGTCAAAAATAAATTACAGGAAATTTCTTGGGAAAACACAGTTATGAAGAAAAGTAAACAAACAAGCAAATAAATGATAATAATAACAACAATAATAATAATAATTTCATTATCATAAAACTAAGTGTTATTTAGAAGTGAAAAGAAACGTAAATATTTAATTAATTCAATTCAATTCTTTAGTATAATAATAATAATAATAATAATTCTTTATTGATTTTCATGCTAAACTGAACATTCAAGAGTCAATTACAGAGGCATCATGAATACAAAACAACAACACAAACATACGGACATGCAAACAAAGTTACAAACAAGAAAATGCTATATCAATATTATCAGAATTAATATGTAAATTGTTAACAGTATTAGCACTAATAATGATTGAATTCATTATAGTACTTTTCATAATAATAATATCGATTATATATTATTTATTTGTTTATAATAATAGTTAGAGTAATACATCATTACCATTAATTTTAGACCGTAATATGTTACTTACGTCGGGACAGAAGTAGGCCTACTTGATGGCTGCTACTGTCTTTCTGTCTAACACGTCAAAGTGACTTATTTGGTAACGTCCTATAGTAGGCCACGATCAGCCACTTACAAACCCCTTCCAATATGACCTCTATTTTCATTACATGCTCAATAAGCGTCACCTTTGATACAGTGCCGCTTAACGTCTCAATAAATCTTATTACATAATTTCCAGTCTTCTGTGATGTGACATCATGTGGCATGAGAGAATCTTGCCGACGTTTCGGAAGAGTAGCCCATGCAAGCGCGAAAGATATTTGTTTACGCTGACAGAGATTGCAGTTACTCTCAGTATTTGGTCGCGCCATAGCTCAAGCGGATAGTCGCTGGCTTCCCACCGTGGCGGTCCGGGTTCGATCCCGGGTCTGGTCAAGTGGATTTGTGGTGGACAAAGCGGTGCTGGGGCAGGTTTTCTCTGAGTACTTCGGTTTCCCCTGCCAATCTTCATTCCACCAATTGCTCCACAATCACCCTCACCTATCATCTGCGGCTGGTACGATAGGCCAGAAGTGGCCGCAGTACAAGGGACTTAGTCCCACCCCACTAGCAATAAAAAAATACTCTCAGGATTTAGCTAGTGACGTCATTTGTCAAACGCATGATTCCATAACGCATGCACATAAAAAGTAAATTTGTTCCTGTACTAACTAATTAAGCAATAGGCCATGAAGGCGTATGGGGGAGTGGTTGTATAGATCCCCGATTTCATGAGCTCGGCACTAGTTGGAGGTGAGTTGTCAGCTTCACGCCCAGGCCGCTTTACTCATTGTACCCATTGGATAGGAGGCTGTCGACCGGCCTGGTCGAGATGGAAAAAGAAAATTCTTGCCCCTAACGGGACTCGAACTCCGACTCCTCGGTCATCCAGTCCGTAGCCCGTAGCTATACCGACTGCGCTATCGCGGCTCTCTGCACGCATGCGCACACCTTAACATATTCCTGTAAGTATAAACGCCAAGCGATAACTTGAAAGAGAAATGGGAAGCTCCATATAGAGACGGGTGGAGATGCAGAGAGTGATTAGAGATAAATGAAATGGAAGATATGAAGGCAAAAGCAAGCAATGGAGCACAATAAATATCAGTCGTAAAGGAGACCAGGTTTATTAGTTGGCCTCAGAACCAAGGCGTAAACAAGTAAGTACAGTAGAACGCTGTTTATCAGAATTAGTTATCAACAAATTTGGGTAGGATAATCGTCCGATAATTCCACTAAATTCTTATTCACGAAGAAACGCCAATACAGCAATATTATAAAGTGATCTACCTACTGCACCTAGGAGCCGTGATAATGCAGTCGGTATAGCGACTGTCTACGGGCTGGACGACTGAGAGTTCGGAGTTCGAGTCCCGGTAGGATCAAGAACTTTCTCTTCTCAACGTCTTCCAGGCCGGCTCTGTCCCCCCTCCCCAAACAGACTTCTATCCAGTGGGTACCCTGGCTCTTTCCCTGGGCTAAAGCGGCAGGGGCGTGATGCTATCCACTCACCTCCAACTACTACCGAGGGCAATAAAATGTGAATCTATACACCCAGTCATGTAGTAGTACTTAATTAGTTTAGCGCAGGGGACAACTTTACCTTACGTTACGTACTATACCTATTGTGCCTACAATAATAAAACCGAAAAACTTCGAAAACAGTGAAGCATGATAAATTAATGAATATAATTATAATATACCGGTCACGGTAGCCGAGCGGTCTAAGGCGTGCACTATCTTCGCTCGCTCGGAAGCCGGGATCGTGGGTTCGAATCCCACTTAGGGCATGGATGTTTGTGTGCAGGTAGAGGCCTTGCGACGAGCTGATCACCCGCCCAAGGAGTCCTACCGTATGTCTAAGATCTAGAAAAACCGAAGTGAACGGAGTTCATGGAGGTAGGCCTAGGCCCACTGGGGCTATAGTGCCAAGGGAAAAAACAAAGAAAATTATAATCTAACATTTTAAAACAATTTGAAGAAATCCAACAATGATATTTAATTAGCAGACGCTTTTCTTTGTTGCGGTGATTCGGATAATCAGCGTTTTGCTGTACGTGTATATACGCAGAGTGCTTTTCTGTGCTTGAACTCAGAAGAGAAGGAAACCCCTGGGAACAGTTGGAAACAATATTCACTACGCAGCACGACTGATGTTTTTAATTGCTTTCTACTGCAATGTCATGTTTTGAGCGCACTTTCACGTAATAGAAGAGGAAGAAATGACAAGAATAACACAGGTTGGACAAATGAGAGGGTTGAGAAGGGAATCTAGGAGAAAAGACCGACAGATATAAAAATCCTTAACGTTATATTTAATCTGTATTTAGGCTGTGTTCCGTTTATATTCCATCGGGTGCTGCCAAGAGACGATTCCAGATTCCAGACGTATCATATAAATAACTAAGAGTGCTGTCACATATTAACATTTGTACGTAGTCGGGATAGCTCAGCCCGTATATCGATTGGCTACGGGCTGGATGACCCGGGTTCAGTTCCTGGCACTGAAAGATTATTCTCGTTTCCACAGCATCCAGGCAGACTCTGGGGCCCACACAGACCCCAATTCAATGGGTACCCGGGGACTCTATCCCAGGAGAGTAAAGCGAGAGGGTGTCAAGCTGATCACTCACGTCCATCTAGTGCCGAAGTCACGAAAGTTGGATTTATTCCTCCACTCCCCCATGTGTCTTTATTGCTTAGTATTTAATTAATTAAGCACAGGAACAGCTTTGTATTTTATTAACATTTATACTTTGTAGACAGACCTCTGTATAGCACTTGTCTTCGCAGAATAAACGCGTGCAAATTCAGAAGTCTTTTTCGTATTCAGTTTTCTGATGTAAATGTATATTTATGTTTATGTTACGTCTGAACCTACTAAAAGCTATGGTGTAAACTTCACTTCTTGCCCTAATCATGTATACACGGATTAAGTTGTTAAAATATAGTCGTCACGTTAAATTAATTAGTTACTTCACGAATGTTTGTATTAGTATAGTCCGTATTTACATAACGTCATGAAACTTATTTAGTTTCTGTAGGTTGCAGTTTTGGCAACGGATTTCGAATGATAGTTTATAAATCGGTCCACAAACACTGGTCATTACAGCCTATAGAACCAAAAAGCATCATGAAATATACAAATCACTGCCAGCAACATACAGCAGCAAACAGTATACAAAGAAGAAGAATTTAAGAAGAATCTCATGTATTTAAATTATTTTAACAGCGATCCAAATTGAGGAGCCGGGGTAGCGCAGTCAGTATTGCGACTGGCTACGGGCTGGACGACCAAGGAGAGGGAGTTCGAGTCCCAGTAGGGTCAAGAATTTTCTCTTCTCCAAATCGTCCAGACCGATTCTGGGATCCACCCAGCTTCCTATCCAATAGGTAACGGGGGCCTTCTCCCCGGGGATAAAGCGGCCGGGGCTTGAAGCTGACCACTCACCTCCAACTAATGCCGAAGTCAAGAAAATGTAGATCTATATATCCACTCCCCCATGACCCCCCATGGCGTAAAGCTGAAATTCGTTGAGCACAGGAACAGCTTTACATTTACCTTTACTATTTACGATCCAAATTGGTTTTTAAAAATGTTTAGACTGTCGCCTCATATTCCAATATATACGAAACAGAAACTAAGTGGTGTATATATATAAGTATATATCAGAAGTTTGCCTGAGGACAGAAAGAGTATCCAATCTCCGAAACGTTTTATTTTTAAATAAAAGGAGGACGATGGATAATGTCCAAAAACACAATAACTGTATTAATATACCATCATCACTATTTTTAGATGATATTTACATAAGTAGACCAAAAACAACTGGAGAATGTGAAATGTTTTAAATATTTGGGTAGCTTGTTAACAGATGATGGAAGGTGTACTAGTGAAATTAAATCCAGGATTGTCATGGCAAAAGCTGCATTTAGCTAGAAGAAGAATCTTTTTACCAGCAAATTGGACTTAAATTTGAGGAAGAAACTAGTGAAATGCTACATTTGGAGCATAGCTCTGTATGGGGCTGAAACATGGACACTTAGGGCAGTAGATCAGAAACATCTGGAAAGTTTCGAAATGTGGTGTTGGAGAAGGATGGAGAAGATCAGTTGGACCGATTATGTGAAAAATGAAGAAGTGTTAATTAGAGTCAGTGAGCAGAGGAATATCCTACACGAAATAAGAAAACGGAAGGCTAATTGGATTGGTCATGTTTTACGCAGAAACTGCCTTCTTAAAGAAGTTATCGAAGGAAAGATAGAGGAGCGGATAGAAGTGACCAGAAGACGAGGAAGAAGACGTAAGAAGATGCTGGATGACCTTGGGGACTGAAGAGGATACTGTCATTTGAAGGAGAAAGCTCTAGATCGCATTAAGTGGAGGAATTGTTTTGGAAGAGACTGTGGATCTGTCGTCTTGACAGATTACTGATGATGATGATGATGATGATTTACATAAGGACGTGATATATGTACCCGAAGTTAACGTGAAGACGAGGACATGATGAAGCCTCCGAAACATGTTGTTTTAAATAAAAAAGGACGATGCATAATGTCCAGTCTAGGAAGTTATGCATTTACAAGATTTTATCATGTGTGCTTATATAAAGTTATAAATCTGTGTTTAATAGCCGAATATTGGTTAACGATAGGCCTCTTATGAAATAAGAATATCCAATGATCTCATCGGGACTTGAACCCTCGACCTTCCTGCTTGTATCTTAGTGCTTCAACCAACTACGCTACCGCGTGCTCCTAAACATGCATATTAGTAAATATAGTTAAATAGTAATGATTTCTTTAGGTACAAGGTTGTGCCTTCCGATTTATGACAGTATGAACTTCACGTCTGACTAAGAGAAAGTACGGCTGTAATACTTCCTGTACATTAAAGCGCAAGCCTTCATATTGTGGTCTTCTTGCTTACGATATCGCCTAGTCTACTAGGCGAGTAGAGGTGTTTTAGTGAAACACTTTCTCTGAAAATGGAACTAGAATGTGTCTCCGAAACGTTGCTACTTATCTGCCAGACATGTCATAACCCAGAAGATCACAGTATGAACAATCAAATACTATATTTAGATTTTATATTTTCTTCCATTTATATACTCTGTTGACTGTCGCGAACAGGCATTGCAGTTTAGTCGACCATGCCAGATAAAGGAATGTACACGTATTCTCGAGACCACTGCAGCTGACTGCGGCGTATTCATTTTATACCGACAACCTTTTTTTTCCCCCTTACTTGCAGTGAAAAGAGGCCTGGGTTAAATTGACTAGACTACACGTGTTTATTGATGACGCAGTGAAATTTGGCTCATTTTCCATTCGAGAAATAACGTATTTCGTACTAGCTATACTGAGGGCACGGAAGTCGCATGGGTCGACTCCCTTTACTCCCCCCTAGCTCTATTAATCTTTTCCCTCTAGAGCACTTTCCTATATATCCCCCTCCCCGGCCTTTTTAGACTTCTTTTTGAAACGAATATTGGTACTGTACGAGACTCTAACCTTGAGGCTTGCGGGGAGTGCAGAAAGCCCGAAGCGCTAGAAGTGCAGCAGACAGCACGGATCAGATGCTACTACCTGTGCAAAACATATTCATTACGTACCCTACAGTGACTGTGCAAGCACAATAGTATCCTTGTGGCCGGTATGCTCGGAAGTAGAGCTATAGCTGTACATCATAGTGGACGGTCTCTTTCCGTCCCTTCGTACTTCACCTTCCTCTTTCTCGGCCGCGCAAGTCACAGGATTAGGGTCTCATACAGTAGTAATAGCCTTCGCTAGCGGCAAACTTATCTACACAGAAGGGAACACAACAGTGGTCAGGGAGGGGGAGAAGCTCAGAGCGCTGTTTGCCCTCACCACAGAAGGGACACCTTTCCGTGTCCTCAGTAGCACTGACCGAGTTACAGAGTGTTCCTTGTTTAGGGCATACTTAGTCAGCTGCTTAAGACAGGCTGTGTTAATTTGGAGTCCACAGCCCACAGTTGCTGTGGTTTGCATCTCTGCTCCCTGTTCTTGTACGTATATTTTCAGAATCCCCCCTCCCCATCTGCTACGCTATATCCCCTAAGAGGGAGTATTCCCTTAAGCTTTCTAAATAACCCTGTGTCTACATTTCTTCGTCCATCATGGGGTATTTGCAGTAATCTTCGTGTAATAGTAGGTAAGCAGCGAAAAGAAAATATGATGCGTTAAATGAAGGCGTTTGCAGTTCTCCATCTCACACGGCCAGTATTGTGAGATTCAGTAAGTATTTCTTGCTAAAAAACAACTGGAAAATTGTTCATAAAATAAGACGGAAACNACGGAAGCGTTCCAATACAAGACTCACCTAGGCAGCTGCTGAAATTTTGAAATTAAAATAAAATATCCCGATTTTTCCGCTGTGTTGTGATGAATTATATTTTCCTTGCTGCAGATATCCCGCACAGAAAGTAATCAGTAAAAGTGTGTTTAAAAAAAATATATATCACTTCTTTGTTCTGACTCCCTGTTAAAAATATTCGCTCTCCTGAAAATGGGTTCCATCAATCTTATCAATGTTATTGGGTAAGTGACGTCATTCTTCGTCTGCTCTGGCAGTGTAATCAATTAATGGAATGGCTGTGTTCCGGCAATCAATCACTAAGGAGACATCTCATGTGCTTTTGAAGCTTCGATCTAAACAATAGATAGCCTGAGACGTACAATATCCGGCGGACGTATAAGGGAACACCTGTCACTTGGTTTCGTGTGAAATTCGTATGCTATTTGCTATTTACTGGATCAACCAGCGCATGAAAGTTTTAAGTTTCTTCACTAAGGCAGGCTTAAGATATTGTAAAGTTACCACAAGAATGAAAAATGCTTTTCAGTTAAAGACAGTAATAGGTCTGAAAAATTCCGTCTTCTGGGATGTGGCACCGTGTAGACATTGTGTAAACCGACTTTTCGGAGGAACGTCGGTTGACACAATATCTACACGGCGCCATAACCCAGGAGACGGCATTCTTCATAGTCACCGCCGTGAAAACCTCAAATATTACACAGGAATAGGCTTGTTCAGGAATCTGATTCCCGGATTTGTTCTGCTCCTAGTTCCGGTGTGATACAATCCTGCTACTCCTGTCGCTGTACCTGAAATTCACGTCCAAAGAATTTCTGAGTTATTTTCTGTGAAATTCTGTCGTGCATTCTGGTGACGAGACCAGGACATGTGCTTAATTTCCTCTGTCTTTATCTCTGGGCAAGTCTTTTCTTCTGTATAATGCATATTTTAAGGTTGAGTTGCGTGCCGTTGTAATGCATAAAGTCATTTCTTATCATTTATCATATACTGTCAGTTTCAACAAATTTTAGTTTGGATGTTTACACACATGTTTCAACATCTACAATGGCATCTTCACAGATATCTGTTTTTGTGTTACAAACTAAACATAACATGAAAACAGTTACCCCTAAAGATCATATTGTAGATATAGAAACATGCTGAGTAAACAGCCAACATAAACTATGTTGTAATTTGCAATTAATGATAAGTGAAACCTAATATCGCATTCTCCCTTTCACATAAACTTCAATCATTATAAATAAACACTATTGATAGAGAAAAGAACTCGAATTAGTCCCATTTAACTGCAGACACTCCCGTTTTCCATGGACCTTCCTAATTTATTTCAGTGTCTCTTCCAGCTCAGTGAGGGCCCAGGCCTCTTATTCACTTCTGTAATCATTTTACACAGACTGTAGGACTCCTTGGACGAGTGATCAGCCCGTCGCAAGGCCGCTGCCTAAACACAGGACAACACAAACACAGAATAAACACATACACACACCAAACATCCATGCCCTGAGTGATATTCGAACTCAAGATCCCAGCCCCCAAGCGGACGAAGGCATTTCATGCCTTTAGACCGCGCGGCCACTGTGACCGGCCGGACCTTCCCAATGGCGTACCCTAAAGCGAAGCCGACAAGCAGGGGCGACGAATATCTCCATAGCTCAGACCATTTTGAGTAGCAAATGTATCCGGTATAGAGTAACGTGAATGAAGGAGATTCTAGACCCCTGTAAGCACGTTTTCCTTAGAGTAACTCAGTATCCTAGACAGAAGTACACGAGACTGCTGCACATAATGTCTTCCACATCATAAGCTATCCCAATGTTTATAAGTAGGTGACTTAGTACGACATGCAATCCCTATGTGTCCTAGATTCTAGACTCTTCTAAGTACAGTTTTCTTAGAGTAACTCAGTATCCTGAACCGAAATTCACGAGACTCTTGTACATTTTTTTCTTCCACGTAGTAAACTATCCCGATGTTGATAAGGAGGTGATTTAGTATGACGTTCAGTGCCTATGTATTCTACTCGTATAGTATCTGGCGAACAGGCAGTAGATCTAATCCATTAATAGTTGATCTGTTGTTGAACATGTAACTACAAAAACAAATATTCGCAAAGTATGCATGGTAACCGAAAGAAAGTCACAAGATCATGACAACTGACATTGCGTGATAGAGGTTGTGTGTGTGCTGGATGAACAGAGATATTTAATTAACAGTTTTTTCACTTTAATGTTGCAAGTTTTCCCCTGTTTGCTACCTATTCAAAAAATTAGTGAAAGAGGCAATAATTTTATTGTAAATGTGCTAGCAAAACCAGTATTTCCATAATCCAAAGATATCAGTCAAAGATACTACGTATGATTACTAACGCCCCATGGTATGTTTCCAATATAACACTCCATGTAGACCCGAAAGTGCCGCTAGTAAAGGAAATCATAAAAGGGAAAAGCACAAGATACCTCAATAAAATAGAAGGACATAAGAACGTACTAATTCAACCGTTACTTGAACCACACAATGGACGAAGACTAAAAAGGAATTGGCCAGCCGACCTGAGAGAGGGTTAACGAGGACTTATCGCTGGATAAGCCACGGGGAATAATACAGCTAATTAGCTTATATAATCAAATGTAATTCTGATTGCTAAGTTAATGTAAATAAAAAAAATGTTATTGTAAAGCATACCGACAGTGATATTGTAACAATTAGCCATTGTAGCAGCAGCATATGAAATCTACTCGGTGTTAAGTAGAAAACCAATTTTTGCAAACCTCCTCCGGTATCAGTTATCCATAACTGAAATTCGTAACTTTAATGAGTGGTTTGCTTTGGCATTTAATAGCTGTGACTCCATATCGGTTTATACGCAATGCGATTAATATTGAAACAGTAGCTACTAATTGGAAACGAAATTAAGTTAGCAAGATAATTATTACATTCGATATGTTTGTGCCATTCTTAACTTGGCATGAATTCGACGTGCTGACCGTGATAATTAGACCTACACCAATATGAGTTTAATGTCCGTTCAAAACTCAACCGGAAGTCTCCTGTACACTTTTGAAAATTTACCTCCTTCTTCCCTATTTCTTACCTCTCCATTTAATTTGTATATCCTATTACCGTTCCGCTCTCTCTTCGATTCTCTGTCTCCTGTACATTAAAATATTTAGGGACAATACCCCCCCCCAAAAAAAAACATACAACTCCAGGATAAATACAATAAAAGGATATCAGTCATGTTGCTTGATTCATTGACACTGTCAGCAACTCAGATACTGTAACGTCAAATTAGAAAGTGATTTCGGACTAATGAATAGTTTGTGGAAAGAAACGATCGTGGTCGATAATTTCCTTGAGGTACTGAGATGATCTTCGAAGAGTTCTTTCAGGATATTCAATATGAAAGCCAAAAGTTAGGAGCAGTGACTGGGAGAATACAGATTCCCAACGTTATTCTCTTCACTGCATCGTAAGCTACAGGTAATAACATTGCTTTTGACCTGGAATTAACAAAAGTTAACTTCAAAAAAGTGTGAGATTGCACAGCCTCAAAGATACGTATTTACATTCCTGTGCCGTACGAAATAGCGACTTCCTCCAGAATACTGTGACTTTAATATTATTGAAATTATATTGAATTTACTAAAACAAAATTGCGGGTAGAAATTTGTCCTCTGTTTCTTTAACGGCTTTAAACGAAATGTCACAGGAACTTTTGGGTGAAATAAAGCACGAAGACTGTATAAAATCTTATTACCATGTGGAGGCAACTTAAGAACAACAGTGGCGCAGAGATAGACTAAAGGGGGAGGCAACTTAAGAACAACAGTGGCGCAGAGATAGACTAAAGGAGGAGGCAACTTAAGAACAACAGTGGCGCAGAGGTAGACTAAATGGGGGAGGGGGCAATTGAATTTGTTGGAAGATGTGCCCAAGCAGTGCAGTTAAAACCGTGAACTGGAAACACTAGTCTTTATGTGACAGCGATTTGTAAAGTGTAGTCATGAATTTTGTGTTTAATAGCCCAACAAATCCGATTACCAATCCAAAACCCATCTGTAGTCACTAGATCATGTAAAAATGTTGGATTATTTTAGGATGGAATGTATAAATGATTCAGTTTCTTCCTATTTCCTTGATTAAGGAAATGTGCATACCGTGTACATACGTCCTCCTTTAAATTCTGAGTCCCTTGCCCAATTTTCTCAAAGTGTGGTTATATCCCGGAATATACTCGTAGAATTCCTGAAGATAATACACATTTTGTAGGACGGAAAATGTGTTCTATCCCCAGCAGCTTGTGTGATGACTTGTTTGCTGCCAGTACAGTTCCTTGTATTTTAATTTACGCTTATGATCATGGGAATGGAGACGCTGCAAAGAGAGGCCACAGAATTATGCCTGTATTGAATTACGTCCAAGTAAATTGTAGACGATTTTATATTACAAAATATTCCTTTAGATGACACCACAATCGAATTTAATTGAGCAATTGAACCATATAAGCCTCTCACATTTGAGCCAAAAGTGTCTGTTGCCCTGGTAGCGAAGAAGGCTTATCTGTTGCCAAGTTTTGGAAGGAAGTTCTCATTCCAGGAAGCTTGTTGCTGAAAACAACACAAGTTTTCCTACCGATATGAAGTTTCTAGCCGAAGTTGAAGAAAGTTCACCTTCAGATGATAGAGTATAGATCTTACGCTGATAACAACAGCAGTCCTGAACTAATGAGTGAAATTAGAAAACTGCTGTTTAAAGAAACAAGGAATGTAATTGCCACGGAGAGGAGATGATAGCAGAGCTGAAGGCCAACAGTACTTGAAAATGAAGGCCAAGATTCAAACATACGAGAAGGAGAATACGCTATCACTGAGTCGCAAATAAAATTGAATAGCCTTGACGCTAGTAGTAACCATTCAGGAAGCAGTATGATTGAAGTTCCATCAAAAGAACATGGAAGAAATACCCAACTTCCAAACCAGAGGTTATGGTTAATTGCACAGAGAAACTGAGCCGAGTCAACAGAATTGTTCTGATTGTCAACTATACATTCATGGATAGAAGCAAGAAACTATGACGAAAGCTTCTCTTCCGACTGTTTGATGTGAATGTTATTCTAGTCGTATATGAAATTGAACTGTAGTCAGTTTAGCAGTTACATTGTCATGTGTAAGGGCTGTGTGCGTGACTTTTAGATGGGGTTTTTGGTTGAATGATTTGATTTATTGACACCTTATACAGTCACTCAGAACCACGGGCAATTACAGCGCCATTGCTATTTCCACACTTTAAAAGTCACTGTTACACCAACAAGTGTACTAGATCATCACTAATAGTATCCCGGCAACGGATTCATAAGTCTCAATGTCACTTCAAATCACACATGAAGTCTTCTTGGTACAGTCTAATTTTCATCTGGCCATTATTCTGTCAACTGCCAACTCCGGAAATCACTCATTTCTAATTCTAGCTGCACGAGATCCTTCTTATATGGGCTCGAGGCGGACCCACAGTAAACACTGCTTCATCTACTTTTGCGTATTGAGTCACTCCTGCAGAGATGTTTTTACCTCGCCGTTGTGTAGCGACGAGCGCGGCGCTGATAAAAATTACTAGTCTTCTATTCTTCTGCTCGTTCGCTTCTGCAGGAGTGTGTTTACCGAGCCGTTGCCTAATAATCTATTCCAGCTCTAAGGCGTTATGTCACAATATTATGAATCACTCTTATAACAAGAAAGTAAGTTTTCATAAACGTAAACGGGTTACGTCACAAAAAGAACCTCCTCAAGAAGGTCTCATTGGAAAGTAAGTCTTAATGGGCAAGGAATAAAGGGGATCAGTCATGTGTGTGTTAATTATACCATAACGGGACTCAAAGGAATTATTCAGCTGTGACGCTTAAACGCGCCAGAATTATTACGTTACGGATAAGCCTACATTTCCGAGCTTGTAGTTAAGCTAATCGAATTTCAGTTCATATTTATTAGAAATTACTGTTTAATTAATGAAAAGATAGCTGAATATCCGGGGAAAAATATTCTAGAGAGCTTTTCAGATTTAATTCCATAACTGTAAAATTTTTGTAATTTTTCTATGATGTCAGTGTGGTAACCCTCGGATATTTTCTCTCCGAAACATCTTTGAAGCGCTAATATTTTGAGTAAGCAACCTTACGAAAGAAAAGCTTTGATGTTCAAAGAAGTCTCTCATATGAAGTTCCCAACGGATCATCGTCTTTAGTTCGCAAAATTGCATATGAACCTTCAAGAAATTTACGTGATATTCATATATGTAAATAATTCTGATGCTGGCACAACCTGAAATATATTTTTAGACATGTTGCTAACAATGAAAAGAACTGGGAAGAATTTCCGCCACAGTGGATACGATACTGACCCAGTTCGTTGCAGAGTTCATTGTAGTTCTTCTTCTTCTTGGAACTTTCCTCTCTGCGATTTACTCTGGTGTTCTCCATTGGCGCTGTAATGACACT